>NC_042622.1:44063018-44309874 GCF_901001135.1 Rhinatrema bivittatum
TCAGTAGCGCTACTCAGCCTCACAGTTCATCAGAATGAAGGGACATAGGAAGGCTTTAAACATTAAACTTCAAACAAAGCAATTGTGTGCAGTGTGCTGCGGCAGTCAAAAAAGCAAACAGAATGTTGGGAATTATTAGAAAAGGAATGGTGAATAAAACGGAAAATGTCATAATGCCTCTGTATCGCTCCATGGTGAGACCGCACCTTGAATACTGTGTACAATTCTGGTCGCCGCATCTCAAAAAAGATATAATTGCGATGGAAAAGGTACAGAGAAGGGCTACCAAAATGATAAGGGGAATGGAACAACTCCCCTATGAGGAAAGACTAAAGAGGTTAGGACTTTTCAGCTTGGAGAAGAGACGACTGAGGGGGGATATGATAGAGGTGTTTAAAATCATGAGAGGTCTAGAATGGGTAGATGTGAATCGGTTACTTACTCTTTCGGATAGTAGAAAGACTAGGGGGCACTCCATGAAGTTAGCATGGGGCACATTTAAAACTAATCGGAGAAAGTTCTTTTTTACTCAACGCACAATTAAACTCTGGAATTTGTTGCCAGAGAATGTGGTTAGTGCCGTTAGTATAGCTGTGTTTAAAAAAGGATTGGATAAGTTCTTGGAGGAGAAGTCCATTACCTGCTATTAAGTTCACTTAGAGAATAGCCACTGCCATTAGTAATGGTTACATGAAATAGACTTAGTTTTTGGGTACTTGCCAGGTTCTTATGGCCTGGATTGGCCACTGTTGGAAACAGGATGCTGGGCTTGATGGACCCTTGGTCTGACCCAGTATGGCATTTTCTTATGTTCTTATGACTTTCAACTATGACACATCTGTGGCATCGCCCCTGTAAAGAGGATTCCCAAAATTAAAAATAAAAATTACCTGCATTCTTGTTGGAGTGTACGAGCTCTGAGCCTGTGGCAGAGAGGGAGCCATCTCCCATGAAAGTCCTGGCACTGGATAATTGCGGTGATGTGGCAGCAGAAACAGGACTAGGCCGCGAAGAAAGGGGAACCCAGCTGCGCACCGTGGTTCAGATCTTCTTAATGAGACGAAGAGCAGCAAGGCACAGTAAACGGTGTCAGGCCACAATGGCAGCAGTTGGACCCTCTTTTTTTGTAGGCCTACCTGCAACATAGAATGAGGCTGTGATGATAATGGTGAAGGCCAGCCCTTCCCCTGCAGACCTGAGCAGCTGAAGGGAAGCAGGAGTAGCGACAGGAAGACGTGAAGGAAACAGCCGAGCAGGAGGAAACAGCTGACTGGCAGCAGTCAACTGTGATCACGATTGCTACCACTGCTGGTAGGTTTATCTTCCTGCAGTTTCCGAACCGCTTCGGTGAGTCACTGTCATTCTGCTGCCGCAGTTTCTTAAAAAAAAAAAAGTGGCAGTTGGCGTTGGAGGGCCTTGGGGAAGCCCCTTAGGTGATGAAGCTGGCTAGGCTGCGGTCCCGCTGACGTCACCGATAATGTCAGTGGGCACTCACAGCTCCGGGGGGGGGGGGGGGGGGGGGGAATCAAATTAAGACAAAATTTAACTTAAACAAAGGTGGTGGTCATGTGAGGGGACCCGGCCACCTGCACACCACCATCTCTCAGCCTCCAAAATTGGTTTTAAAAAATGGAATTTGTGTTGTTAGAGCCCTGCAGGATTTGGCAATTAAAACCCCCTAAAACTGATAAAAGATCTGGGAAATCAGGTGATGGACACCAGGATGGACCCTAAGGAAACCTGCCCAGCCATTGCTTGGTTTATAAAATTAATAGCTTAAAAGAAGTCAATGTTAATGTTAATAGAAAGGTGAGAGGAGGCAGTTAAGGAAAAGTGAATACAGCAATGAACATAGATATGCCTGAGAAAAGTTTCTGATGCTCATAAAAGTATTTCCAGGGCATGTTTAAAGAGCACAATTTAAATAATTAGCATAATGGTAGAATCCAAACACCCCTAAACTCAATGGTCAGCCCAAGTTATCAGGTGAAACAAGTATCATCATAGCAACCAGGTCAGAGACCGAAGCTGTAACCCGGGATATCTAGCAACTAGGGATGTGAATCGTTTTTTGACGATTTAAAATATCGTCCGATATATTTTAAATCGTCAAAAAATCGTTAGGGCCACGATACAATACCAATTCCCCCGATTTATCGTTAAAAAATCGTAAATCGGGGGAAGGGGGAGGGCAGGAAACCGGCACACTAAAACCCCCTAAAACCTACCCCCGACCCTTTAAATTAAATCCCCCACCCTCCCCAACCCCCCCCCCCCCAATGCTTTAAAGTACCTGGGGATCCGGCGGTGGTCCAGAACGGCGGAGGTCCGGAACGGCCCCCTCAATAGAATCGTGTTGTCTTCAGCCGGCGCCATTTTTCAAAATGGCTGCCGCAAAATGGCGGCGGCCATAGACAAAAACGATTCGACGGAGGAGGTCGTTCCGGACCCCCGCTGGACTTTTGGCAAGTCTTGTGGGGGTCAGGAGGCCCCCCCAAGCTGGCCAAAAGTTTCCTGGGAGTCCAGCGGGGTTCCGGGAGCGATTTCTTGCCGCGAATCGTTTTCGTACGGAAAATGGCACCGGCAGGAGATCGAGTGCAGGAGGTCGTTCAGCGGCGGTCCGGAACCCCCGCTGAACGACCTCCTGCACTCGATCTCCTGCCGGTGCCATTTTCCGTACGAAAACGATTCGCGGCAAGAAATCGCTCCCGGAACCCCGCTGGACTCCCAGGAAACTTTTGGCCAGCTTGGGGGGGCCTCCTGACCCCCACAAGACTTGCCAAAAGTCCAGCGGGGGTCCGGAACGACCTCCTCCGTCGAATCGTTTTTGTCTATGGCCGCCGCCATTTTGCGGCGGCCATTTTGAAAAATGGCGCCGGCTGAAGACAACACGATTCTATTGAGGGGGCCGTTCCGGACCGCCGCCGTTCTGGACCACCGCCGGATCCCCAGGTAATTTAAAGCATATTGGGGGGGGGGTTTGGGAGGGTGGGGGGATTTAATTTAAAGGGTCGGGGTGGGTTTTAGGGGGGTTTAGTGTGCCGGCTCACGATTTTAACGATTTTTCACGATAGTTTACACACCCAAACGGCAACAATACGATTCCCTCCCCCTCCCAGCCGAAATCGATCGTTAAGACGATCGAGGACACGATTCACATCTCTACTAGCAACAGCTTAGCCAACAGCAAGAGAAGAGGCTGGTGCAGCATCATGAAGTCAAGACAAATCACATAGAAATATAAAGAAACTACAAAAGGGCCAACACAAAATATTACAATAAATTATCTTACATCATTGCTAGAGATCCCAGATAAGAAACAGAGGCCACAGACATCATTTAATAGGTAAATCACCTAGCACCTGGAATTATTTGCCAGGAAGACATCAGCCAGAGCAGTAATCCCCAAGTATGATAAATCCTTGACCATTGAGAGCTAGGAGCAGAAGCTTTGGGAGATTTGCCTTTAGCAGAGGCATGCTGCTTTGGCTAGTCACGTAGGCCTATAAAGTGCATTAAAACACTACAATGCTGCCAAGGGCAGTGGGGAGGGTGGTGTGAGAGTGTGTGTGAGAATGAAATATAGCAATTAAAAGTTATTATTTATTTATTTATTTATTTATTTAACAGTTTTATATACCGAAATTCTTGTAAGGGTTTACAAATCAGTTTGGTTTACATTGAACAGAAACAGTGCTTCAGTAAATGAAAGCAATTACATTGAACATTGACAGAGCTTCAAATGTGAAACAATTACAAAGAACTAAAAATAAAATATCTTATTAACCAAAAACAAGCAGAATAACATTTAACATTTGTACAGAAAACAATGTCTCAAAGAGAGTAAATATAATACATATGTGATCGCAGAGGCTTAGGTCTTGGACTAAGCAACAGAAAACTAGGGGTTGACGCTAAGGTATAGCACCAAACTGAAATCTTGGAACAGAGGGGCATAAGGGTGTCACTGTACAAATATAATAAACGGCTAGTGGAGTGAGGATTAGGTATGTGAACAGTCATTATTAGTATATTAGTATATTATCAGTCAAGGTAAGGAAAGGTGAGGTAACAGTTAAGAATGCAGCCGACCCACGAACATTAGTGTCAGCTTAGACAAGTGCCTGAGTGCCTGATCAGTACTGCCCACAAAGCCATGCTAAGGAAGAGCAGGAGAGAAAACCATTAATGACACAGAGTTTCCTGATGAGTATACCTGATGTGTATCATTGATAAATGACACTGCTGGAGGGATAGTTACTTAGAAACAATTCTGAGTAACAAGAGGCACACTAGTCAAGCAGGTCATATTACATCACCAGAGAGAACTCATTTCATTTAATGGAGAAGGATGGAAAAATACATTTGACATACATTATATTTTTCACAGGAGTCCTCCGCTGCAACAGAGGGAAGTTGCCAATCTGCCTCATCAGCCTGAGATTGTGATTGTATGAAACATCATAGGGACCTGCCCTTGTCATTAAGTAGGGAAGTAATTATTCTTTGATTTTTTATTTAGTTTCCAGTTCCCAATAAGTCATCTTAGAAATAGGGATGTGAATTGTGTGATCGATCATCTTAACGATCGATTTTGGCTGGGGAGGGGGGGGAAATCTGATCGTCATGGTTTTTTTGGTTAAAAAATCGTTTTATCGGGGGAGGGGGAGGGCAGGAAAATCGGCACACCAAAACAACCCTAAAACCCACCCTGACCCTTTAAAAGAAATCCCCCACCCTCCCAAACCCCCCCAAAATGTTTTAAATTACCTCTGGTCCAGTGGGGGGGGGGGTCCCAGCGCAATCTCCCGCTCTCGTGCCACGGCTGCGTTAATAGAAATGGCGCCGGTGGCCCTTTGCCCTTACCATATGACAGGGCAAAGGTAACGCCGGCGCCATTTTGAATATTGGCAATAAGGCCCGCGTGCAGGAGGTCGCTCCCGGACCCCTGCTGGACTTTTGGCAAGTCTTGTGGGGGTCAGGAGGCCCCCCCAAGCTGGCCAAAAGTCCCTGGGGGTCCAGCTGGGGTCCGGGAGCGATCTCCTGCACTCGTGACGTCGGGTGCCAGGAACCAAAATGGCGCCGGCGCTACCTTTGCCCTGTCATATGGTAAGGGCAAAGGGCCACTGGCGCCATTTCTATTAATGCAGCCGTGGCCCGAGAGCAGGATATCACGCCGGGACACCCCCACTGGACCCTAGGTAATTTAAAACATTTGGGGGGGGGGGGTTCGGGGGGGGGGGGGATTTTTTTAAAGGGTCGGGGTGGGTTTTAGGGTTGTTTTGGTGTGCCGGTTTTCCCGCCCTCCCCCCTCCCCCGATTTATGATTTTTTGACGATAAATCGGGGGAATTGCTATTGTATCGCGGCTCTAACGATTTTTGACGATTTAAAATATATCTGACGATTGTTTTAAATCGTCAAAAAAGGATTCACATCCCTACTTAGAAACACTACAATAGGGAACACACAGACTTTAGCTGATAGAAGGCGAGACAGTATCATGGAGTTAGTCTTTCTTTTTTGATTTTGTTTTTCAAGTATAGAGTAGTAAAAAAAAGAGGAAAATCACAGATCAAGCATTACAGCCGATGCTTCCTAGCAACAATGACAACCAACTCAAAGAGAAATGAAGCGCCAGTCCGATAAATGTGTGCACACAGCACCTCACCAGCACTATACTGGATAGGAAAGAGCACAAGAAAAGAGAATAGTATATTCACAAACCAAAAGGAAAGAAAAACAGAGACACATGAACACAAAGAGTCAGAGTAAAAGCTGAGAACTATATAGTGAAAAGAACAGAAAGAAGGGAAAGAGAAGGAAGGAAAGAAATTCACACTTATTGAGTACCATTCCAGAGGAAGAAACTCTTGATTACCTGAAAAACATAAAAATTTCAGAAAGACTGCATTTCTTAAATACACAGAACTAGTAGTAATTAAGAACACTTTTAATTGTTAATGAAAAAAAAAACAGAAAAATTATGCTTATCTGATAGTTTCACTGCTGTAGATTATTAAGAACCGGTCTGAAATTGATAAAAGAAAAGTTAAGTGCTAAAAACTGAGCTTCATAATAAAGAATATTTTTTTTGACAGAATATATGGTATTAAATATAAATTTGATTTCTATTATTGACTCCCACACACTCTTTTCTTTTCTTTATCCCTGGTCTCCCTCCTTAACATTGGGAGACTTGATTAGGTGGTTTTGGGCCCCATTTCACACAAACCCAATAGGGGAGAGAGAATCTGGCAGTCACCCTTTTAGGATAATACCAAGGATCTCCTACATTTCACTTTCAGCCAAGGACACTATAGTGGGAGGAGGTCCCACCTAAGAGGGCAGTTTTACACCCAGTTCAAGGCCTATCATTGCAATGGCTTGGCTAAGTGAGTTGGGAGAGATCATAAAATACGGGAAAATATCCTCAGGAAGTTGCAAATAAAGGCTCCAGGCACCAGACAACCAGCTCTGGAGGAAAGGAGTAGAAGGAAGCTGCTGTACCAAAGATTAAAGATGTGAATCGGAACCGGAATCGTTTCGGTTCCAGTTCCGATTCAAATCCTGCATTTTTTTTCATCCGGCCCAATCGTTTTTTTTTTTATTGGCTGCGCTCGATCCGATAAACAAAAAACCCACCCCGCCCCTTTAAAACCACTCCCTTAGCTTCCACCACCCTCCCAATCACCCCCCCCCCCAAATGTTTTAAAATTACCTGGTGGGCCAGCGGGGGTCCCGGGAGCGTTCTCTCGCGCTCGGGCTGTCGGCCGATAAACAAAAACCCACCCCGACCCTTTAAAATCGCTCCCTTAGCCTCCACCACCCTCCCAACCCCCCCAAAAACATTTTAAAATTACCTGGTGGTCCAGTGGGCCCCAGGAGCGATCTCCTGCTCTTGAGCCGTTGGCTGCCACTAATAAAAATGGCGCCGATGGCCCTTTGCCCTAACCATGTGACAGGGTAACCATGCCATTGGCCGGCCCCTGTCACAAGGTAGGAGCACTGGACGGCCGGCACCATCTTTAAAAATGGCGCCGGCCATCCAGTGCTCCTATCATGTGACAGGGGCCGGCCAATGGCACGGTTACTCTGTCACATGGTAAGGGCAAAGGGCCATTGGTGCCATTTTTATTAGTGGCAGCCGACGGCCTGAGAGCGTGAGATCACTCCCGGGGCCCACTGGACCACCAGGTAATTTTAAAACTTTTTTTTTTGGG
Source organism: Rhinatrema bivittatum (assembly GCF_901001135.1). Classification (NCBI taxonomy): domain Eukaryota; kingdom Metazoa; phylum Chordata; class Amphibia; order Gymnophiona; family Rhinatrematidae; genus Rhinatrema; species Rhinatrema bivittatum. Next base: position 44,070,241 of record NC_042622.1, read on the forward strand.
GGGGGGGGGGGGTCGGGAGGGTGGTGGAGGCTAAGGGAGCGGTTTTAAAAGGTCGGGGTGGGTTTTTTGTTTATCGGCTGACAGCCCGAGCTCGAGAGAACGCTCCCAGGACCCCGCTGGACCACCAGGTAATTTTAAAACATTTTTGGGGGGGTCGGGAGGGTGGTGGAGGCTAAGGGAGCGGTTTTAAAGGGTCGGGATGGGTTTTTAGGTTGTGTCCTAACTAGAGATGTGCTTCGTTTTTTTCTGCCGGGTCGTTTTTTGACTCGGATACTTCGTGGTAAATTTCGGGTTTTCTCGTTTTGTTTTTTTGAAAAACGAAACGAGGAAACCCAAAACCGGGCCAAAAAACGAAACGGCAAAGGAAGCTTAAAAAAAACCCACCCCAAGCATTTAAAATCAGTTTTCTACATAAATACAAACTACCCCCCCCTATCCCGATCCCTCCCCAAGACTTACTAAGTACAACCCTGGTGGTCCAGCGGGGTCCCGGGTTCCATTTGCCCTCCGTGCCCGTGCTACTGCAAGCCGTGCTCTTTAAAATGGTGCCGAATAGCCTCTGAACTACCATGTCACAGGGGCTACCGGCGCCATTGGTCAGCCCCTGTCACATGGCCATCGGCACCATCTTGTGCTCCTGTCATGTGACTGGAGCTGACCAATGGCGCCGAAAGCCTCTGTGACATAGTATGGGCAAAGGCTATCGGCGCCATTTTGATTACTGGCAGCCGACAACGAAATCACTTTCGGACCCCCGCTGGACTCCTAGGGATTATTGGCAAGCCTTGGGGGGGTCAGGAGGGGGCTCTTGACCTCCCCAAGGCTTACCAATAATCCTGCTCGGGTTTATTGTAGTCCAGGAAATCTCTGACCTTTGTGATCCCTTCCAGAATTAGGTGACGATGAACCGTGGGGGACGCAAGCATGCTCGCACCAGGCATGGATTGAAGAGCAAAAGCTCGGCTAGAAACCATTGTCACAGCTGCCAGGATGGTCATGGAGATCAAGTTTTGGGCTTTAATCAGATCTTCATAGAAGACTGGCAGCCAAGAATGGTTCCTGCTGTAACCTCTCAGACAAAAAAGCTGCCAATCATATTGTAAGTTGCACAATTGGTGAAGATAGTAACAGGCCAGCATGTGCCACTGCGGAGGTGGGTCTGCATAAAGGAGCCTCTGCATGGTCTGGAGGCGGAAAGTTCAGACCTGGCTTTGGATAATACCAGATCCTGCCTACCCTCTCCCAGTGGGAGGCTCAGAACACCAGCAGAGACACAGTGCTTCCCGGCCCAGAAGAACTCTAGCAACCTCCTCTGGGTCAGGGCCAAGAATTCATGGATTGGACTCAGGGCAATCAACTGATGCCAGAGCATGCTTGCCACTAGCTAGTTGATCACCAGGGCCCTTCCCCTGAGGGATATCAACTTGAGCAGACCCGTCCACGATCTCAGGCGAACGCCTACATTGTCTTCCAGCTTGCACCAGTTGACAGGTGGACTCCTAAGTTTTGCAACATCTCCCTGCTCCAAGCTAGATGACAAAAAGCTTCGAGGAGTGTATCTACCTGTCATCCTACTAAAAGCCTGGAACATTTGGCCTAGTTGATCCTCATCAAGGATGCAGCAGTGTACACCTGCTGACACTCCTGCATCCTCACTAGATCAACCGGGTCTCAGGCCAGAAGAGTACATCATCAGTATATGCCGAAAGTGCTGTTAGGGACCAAATGACCTTCACGAGGCACTCTGCAGAACTGTACAGGAGTTGGAGAAGACCCAAGAAGCATGGGCCAAAACCAAATGCCTGCAGGGTTTCCCTGAGGAATCCATGATCCACCCTGTCAAATGCCTTCTTTTGGCGAGAAGGGTGATCAGCAGACCAGCCCTGCGAGTGAGATGGATCAGATCTCGAACCAAATAGATGTTATTAAATATGGTCTGGTCCAGGATCGTGTAGAACTGGTCAGAGTGAATCATGTCGGCTAGCACAGACTTAAGCCGTAGCAAGATGGCTTTGGCTATGATTTTATAATCTATGCTGAACAGCAAGACTGGGTGCCAGTTCTTCACATCGTGCAGGTCATGCTTCTTAGGTATCAGAGTTAACACTGTACAGCGGCATAACAGAGGTAACTGCCTGGTCTTGAGGGTTACATCTAGGGCCCTCAGGATGTCAGGCCCTAGCTCACTCCAGAAATGATGATAGAGCTCCACAGTCAGCTCATTGATGCCTGAAGGCTTCTTGTAGGGCATCAGACCTAGGGCTTCAGAGAGCTTAGCAAAACCAAGAGGTGCATCTAATCACTCACTGTCACCCTGCCTGACTGTGGGAAGCTCCTCCCATAAAACCCTGCAGGCATCTGGGTCAGTGGGATCCATAGAGAAGAGCATCAAGTAAAATTATCTAGCTCTGGATTGAATACTCTCTGGATTGTTAAGGAGAGACCTGTCTGCAGACAGCAGGCATGCTATCTTCGTCTTAGTCCCCCCTTCTCTTATTTAACCCTTAGAAGAAGTGTGTGCCATGATCCATATCCCAAAGGGTTTGGCTGCATGACCTGATGTAAGCCCCCCAGTTCCGATGCTTGACTAGGTCGCTGTGCTTCTTCTCAATGTACAGGCTCTGCAGACCTTGATCCTCAAGCGCAGGCAGGCGCTTCTCAAGATCAAGTACTTCCCCTCTAGATACTCGATCCCAGCATCACGCCTCCTGCTGGCACCTCTTGCATACGCCTGACATAGAGTCTTGAGACAGATCCTCCCCACGTCCCACCACCACTCAGTGAGGAAAAGTCCGCCTCATAGCCAAAATTCTTGAACCAACATCAGAAAGCCCAGGTCTTCCAGTAAGGAGTTGTTAAAATGCCAATAGACTGCTCAGGGCTCCGCCGATTCCAACCCTACTGTCACAGTCACCACATTGTGATCTGTGAACAGCACCAGTCTAATGGCCTAGACCAGGCTCGTGACATCAGGTGGCTAGGTATATAGAGCCTGTAGATTCAGGATAGGGACACCACCCCCTCTCTCACCCTAACAAAGTTGAAGGTGTCAGAGCACTCGGAGTGGTGTTCTTGCCAGATGTCTACGAGGGAGAAGCAGCAGACTAACTCCCTCAGGACAGCCAAAGAGCCCTGGTGTGGTTCCTGGCTGTTCCTGTCCAGGGCCTTGAAGGTGCAGTTAAAATCACCCCTGAGCACCATCACTTCATTGACATCCAAGCTGTCAAGTTATGTTAAATCTGGCTGAAGAACTGCTGCCTACTGGGCCCTTCACTTGAAGCGTACACATTAACAAAATTAACGATTCCGCACTCAATCCAAACTCTGATGTGCAGCAGTCTTCCTGGCATGGCGGCCTTCACATAAAGTACCTTAGGCTGAAAGGTCTCTACAGTGTCACCACCCCACAAAATGTAGCAGTGAGGTGATTAAAGAAGACACAGTCTGTAGTCTCCAAAACCCCACCCTACAGTTGTAGACATTGAGTGTGCCTATTAGGGATGTGAATCGTTTTTTGACGATTTAAAATATCGTCCGATATATTTTAAATCATCAAAAATCGTTAGAGCCACGATACAATAACAATTCCCCCGATTTATCATCAAAAAATCGTAAATCGGGGGAAGGGGGAGGGGAAGGGGGAGGGCGGGAAAACTGGCACACTAAAACACCCTAAAACCCACCCCGACCCTTTAAAATAAATCCCCCACCCTCCCGAACCCCCCCAAAATGCCTTAAATTACCTGGGGGTCCAGCCGGGGTCCGGAATGACCTCCTGCAATCGAATCGTGTTGTCTTCAGCCGGCGCCATTTTGCAAAATGGCGGTGCAAAATGGCGCAAAATGGCGCCGGCTGAAGACAACACAATTCGATTGCAGGAGGTTGTTCCGGACCCCCGCTGGACCCCCAGGTAATTTAAAGCATTTTGGGGGGTTCGGGAGGGTGGGGGATTTATTTTAAAGGGTCGGGGTGGGTTTTAGGGTGTTTTAGTGTGCCGGTTCACGATTTTAACGATTTTAATGATATTTTAAAAACCCAAATGGCGACGATACGATTCTCTCCCCCTCCCAGCCGAAATCGATCATTAAGACGATCGAGGACACGATTCACATCTCTAGTGCCTATGCTAAAAGCCATCCTATGTTGATGTTATTCTCAAGTCCTTACTTGAAGAGCTTGAGGCTATTATGGAACTTACAAGAACAGACATGTTTGGCAGTCCTGTACAGTTTGATGGCTCAGGGAATGGCCTAGACCAATCACTGCAGCAACTCTGCATTTGGTCACTTCTCCAACGCCAAGCGTTCCTTCTTTCTGAGGTGCAGGGTTCCCACCAGAAATTGAAATATCTCCTGCTTCGGGATGATGAGAGCCTCAGAGTCTGTAGGCTCTGCACTACCTACAGACTCGTCATCTGACTGCTCATCATCCCTTGCCTCCCTACTGCTGAGGATTTTAAAGCTTTCCCCATGATCAGGGAGAGACTTCCACCTCAACTTGATCTTAATTGGTCTCTCACTGCCCCAAGTTGGTGTCTCTGATTGTGAGGGACCCGTGGGCTCCCCAGTAGTAGAAACTGGATGCACTTGGTATGGTGCCTCCTGTGCTGAGGAGAAAGTTTCCAGCAAAGTGACAGGCACTCTCTCCAGGAGCTCCTCTGGAACATTTATGGTCACCATTACTGGGACCTCAGGAGATTGGCTAGTGAGAGGAGGAGCAAACTCTAACTAGGCTACAGGTGTTGCTTCCTCTCCCTGGTGTTTCAGCGAAGCCAGTCTCCATGGCCAAGTCTGGGGTCATTGAGAGTCTGGAAACCCTTTCCTCCTCAGCTATCATCTCTGGCTCTGCCTCTTCTGAGGTCAAATCTGCCCCATTGATTGTCTTGATCTCGGTGTCTGTGATCAGGGTAAGACCTGGCTCCTCCTCCTGCCCAGGTGGTAACCCTGAAGGGGCTCTCCCTCTTGTCTTCAGCAGCCCAGGGTTTTCCTCGGCGGTTCCTCCAGAAGGAGGATTTTCCACCCCTCTGAGCCACAATAGCGGAGTGGGATCTCACTAAAGGAGATCTGCTCGGGGACTTACTTTGCCCATGAGAGCTGATGTTTCGGGGATTGGGTTTCTGATGGTATAACTGCTTTGGGGTCTGATGTTTCAGGCCTCTGCTCTGGGCTCTTGCTGGTAATTGGGCCTGGATTCTCTGAGTCTGATCCCGAGTCCCTTGTCCCATAAGGGACCAACATCCTCCTCTTGACTTTGGGAGCAGGCTTTGCCTCCCTTGTGAACTATCCCACATCCAGTCCACTCCTGGTTCCTCCATTTCCCTGTTTCCAATCCTTATTTCTCCTCCAGCAGTGGTATTGTCAAGGAGTGAGGTGACATGGAAGGGGTTGGCAGGGTTTTATGCTTCCTCCATGGACTCAGGTATGGACATTGACAGGGAAGGCATTTGCTCTCCTTCCTTAAGCTGCTCCATTATCTTTTCAGCAGCAGCTGGATCTTCAGAGGCTCCCCATCCCCCTTGCTGAAATTGGGGAGGGGGGAGGCAGCTAAGTCCTCTGCTGATAGCATTGGGATGGCAGCCACATTCTCATTAGATGCAGTCCCGTGCACAATGGAATTCACAGAGGTGGCTGTTACATTCCCATCAGTCCCCTGCAAGTTGGATTTTGCAGGGGTGGTTGCCAGTTTCTCATCTGAGACAGTTCCCTGCAAGTTAGATTTTGCAGGGGTGACTGCCACATACTCATAGGGGGCAGTCCCCTTTGAGGTGGTTTCTGCAGGGGTGGCTGTCTCATTCTCATCTAAGGCGGTTCCCTGTGAGGTATTATTTGCAGGGGTAACTGCCTGAACAGTACTGGGGTGAGGAGCAGGCCTCTTTGGCATGGTGAATGGAGAGACTGCATTTTCGCTGTCACTCTGGCATGCCCTGCTAGTTTTCTTTGTAGCTTTTTTTTTTTTGGCATGCTAGAGGAAGTTGTCAACTTATTTCCATACTTGGCATTAGGGGTTCTGGCTGTGATATTCCTAGGGACCTCTGAGATGGTTTTAGAGGACCTCCCTATTAAGGCCTGCTGTTCCTCAGCACTGGCCGTTATGTTGGGGTGATGGGCGTCTGCAATTCTGGCAGTGGAGGGGGAGGCCCAGGCTGGGTCAATTGGGAGGTGATAGGGATGCTAGGATCTTGGCTCCCAGAGGTACAGGTGGAGTTTGGGGTGGTGGGCTTTGCAGCTGCTAAGGTGTTAGTAGCAGCTACAGATGAGGGGGCAGCAGAGGAGGGCAGCTTGGGGGTGGCAGACTTATTGACTTTCTTTGCCTTGGGGCATAATTTGTGGGTATGCCCCATCTCCCAGCACAGGAAGCACCTCACTTTCTCTGTGCTGTAGTAGATAGTGTGTGGGGCCCCCTCATGTGGGATAATAAAAGAGCCCTCCACTTCCTCCCTTCCCTGAGGCAGCTTCATGGTCACCTGCAGTCTATTGGAGAGGACGTGACGTATAGTCCTGTGCCTGAACCCCTGGGGTATCACAGTGATGGGAGAGCGAACCTCCCCCAGGGTGTGCAGGTGACACATTATTACTGCCTCAGGAATACAGAGTGGAACATCTGATAGTACCACCTTGGTTCCTGAACCTCCAGAGGCTCAACTGATATGAAGACCCCCTCCACAACTATGCCCTTTATAATTGCCATATGTGTGGCGAACAGCGGACAGAGGAAAAATACTATTTTTCCATTCATCCTGTCAGCCGCCACAATGGCTGCAGTACCCACCATGTTGGCCAGTGCCATGATGTGGTCCTTGATAGTTGTCCCTCCCATTGCTGGACACCTTACCCTATGCCTCCGGGTTAGCCCGTGGAAGGGGTAGGTGATATATTGTATTGGATATGGGGCTCTACTGCCTGATCCTGGCTGTTGTGCTCATCCTACACCCCTCCTGACAGAGCCACCAGCTGCTGCACCTGTCACCACCACCGCATAGGATCTTGTTTGCGGTGGTTTGACTGCAGTAGAAGTGGATGCAATGCCCGGGGAGAAACTTGGGCTCTGAGCTTTATCTTTATTGTGCTCTGCTGCTGCCTGAGGTGTTTTAGTAATTTCCGCAGCAGCATGGACACCGCTTGTCTCTCTGGCCAGTGACACAGCCACCTCTGAGGTGGAAGGAAGGGTTCTGTTGGCCAGAATGGCTGCCTCAGTGGTGGAAGGAGCTGAGGCAGGAATGGCGTTTTCAGTGGCTGGCATAGTAGTGCCAAGTACTAAAGGTTCTTCTAAAATAGGGGTCTCTGTGCTGGGACAGGAGGTTTGTGTCCAGCAACAGCAGAGATGTTGTTGGGTCAGATATGGGGGGGCTGCAGCTGATGTTGTTGCTGCAGCTTTTGGGGTGCCAGCCAGAAAGTCACGGATGTTCTTCTTTGGTATTGACTTCCAGCTGACACCTTTTTTCCCCCCCCAGCTTTCTTAGGACTGCTTAAGAACATAAGAACACGCCATACTGGGACAGACCAAGGGTCCATCAAGCCCAGCATCCTGTTTCCAACAGTGGCCAATCCAGGCCATAAGAACCTGGCAAGTATCCAAAAACTAAGTCTATTCCATGTTACCGTTGCTAGTAATAGCAGTGGCTATTTTCTAAGTCAACTTAATTAATAGCAGGTAATGGACTTCTCCTCCAAGAACTTATCCAATCCTTTTTTAAACCCAGCTACACTAACTGCCTTAACCACATCCCCTGGCAACAAATTCCAGAGTTTAATTGTGCGTTGAGTGAAAAAGAACTTTCTCGGATTAGTTTTAAATGTGCCAAACGGAGAAAGTTCTTTTTCACTCAACGCAGCTTGAGGCTGCTTCTTCCCCATTGCCCAGGCTGTTCTTTCTATTGAGATATAGGCATTGGCAGTGGGGACTGGGATTGAAGCAGCCTCTACTGAAATTAAAAGGGAGGTAAGAAGCATGGCTTAAAGTGTGACTTTTTTTTTTTTTTTAAATTAAAATTAAATGTGTAAAAACAAGTGAAATGACAGTGAAGTTTTAACTGAACAAGTGAAGCTGTGCTCCAAAATTAAAAAGAGAGAGCACAGGGGAATGAGAAGTACAAAAAAAACTGGAAATAAAACTTGCTTAGAAGAGAAGGCTGCTTGGCTGCTTGGGGAAGGCTCCCAGCAGGTGTCTGATCAGGGCTCAGCCGGGCTTCAGAGCTTGTGGCCTACCTGAAGAGCTGAACCCTCCCCCTCCCAGAGCTCCAGGAGCCTCAGTGATTAAATGAAGAAAATTAAAAGGTAAGAGCTTGCTGCTCATTTAACTCACAAAACTAAAATACAATTTTAAAAAAGGCAATTTTGGGGGGAAGGGTTAAAATTAAAAAACGAAATCAAACAAAACAGTTGAAATAAAACTCTTCCTTCACTTCCAATGGGAGGCTGAAGGAAAGCGCACAACAGAATGTAAAAGTATATAAGAAAGGAAATGCGCTTTGAAACTATTTAACCCCGCCAAAAACAAAACTCACCCTAAAAATAAATCCCTGAAAATACTGTCCCTGCCTAACTAAAACTTCACCCTGAAATGAAGAAAAGTCTGTGTAAGTGAATGGGGGAAGGGGAGAGAGAAGCTGCAGTCAGTATACAGCCTCAAACAAACAAATCAAACCAAAGTCTAAATAAATAAACTAAACTCTAAATAAGAGTGAGGACTGATGCCTCAACACAAACTGAACTAAAATATATAGAATTATAAAGATAAGTAACTGAAATTATAAAATTATAAAGATAAGTAACTGAAAATATCTGAAAATAAAGGTTTTTAATCACTTCCTCAGGAGAACGATGTGCACAGAGGGGTAGATTTTATAAATATACATGTGCGCATACTTTTGTATGCGCACCAGGTGCAAACAAAAGTATGCTGGATTTTATAAGATACGCGCGCAGCCGCGAGTATCTTATAAAATCCGGGGTCGGTGTGCGCAAGGGAGTGCACATTTGTGCAACTTGTGTACGCCAAGCCCTGCGCGTGCTGCCCATTCCCTACCTAACCTACCCCCCCAGCCCTATCTAAACCTCCCTACCTCTGTTGCGAAAGTTTCGCCTGCTCGAGGCAGGCGTAACTTTGCGTGCACCAGGCCGCCTGCTGCGTGCCATGTTCCGGTCCGGAGGCCGTGGCCACGCACCGGAACGCTCCCGGGCCGAAACCACGTCCATGGCGCCGCCCCTGGATGACGCACCAACCACATCATGCCCCCCGATGATGTGCGGATCGCGACACGCCCCCCCCCCCCCAGGAGAGCCCCGGGACTTACGCTCATCCCGGGGCTTTGCGCGCCCCGGAAGCCTATGCAAAATAGGCTCGGCACGCGCAGGGGGGTTTTAAAAGTGTTACGCGCATAAGTTAAAATCCGGCCGAGAGCCTCTCTCTAAGAGGTAAAGCCAGGCCTGGATCAACCTGTCCTAAAAATCTGGAGCCACTTGGCAACCCAAGTCATATGTAGCCAACCTCAAACCTGAGGTACTATAGCAATACTAAATCGTAGGAATCACACAGAATAATGACCTATGAAAGGGCAGCGCTAAAAAGATTACAGCAGGTTCTGAAACAAAAAAATATACTGCTGTTGGAAAACACAATGCAAATGATTGCCAAAGATCCCTACACACTAGCAGAATACACGAGCTTGCCATGATCACACTTGCAGAAATCAGAGAGACCACCATCAAATACAGAATAGTTGACATAGTACCATAGTTACGTAGTAATGACAGCAGAAGAGGACAAGATGGCCCATCCAGTCTGCCCATCAAGCTTCTTATGGTAGTAATTGCCGCTCTGTGCAGGATACTAGGGATGTGAATTGTTTTTTGACGATTTAAAACAATCATCAGATATATTTTAAATCGTAAAAAATCGTTAAGAGTCGCGATACAATAGAAATTCCCCCGATTTATCGTGAAAAATCGTAAATTGGGGGAGGGGAGGGAAAACCGGCACACCAAAAAAAATCCTAAACCCACCCCGACCCTATAAAACGAATCCCTTACCTTCCCCCACCCTCCCGAAACCCCCAAAGCTTTTTACGAGTACCTGGTGGTCCAGTGGGGGCGCGGGGACTGATCTCCAGCTCTCGGTCCATCGGCGCCATTTTGGCTGCCTCTCAAAAATGGCGCCGATGGCCCGATAAAAAAAAAACCACACGACCCTTTAAAAACGACCCCTTAGCTTCCCCCACCCTCCCGATCCCCCCAAAACATTTTAAAATTACCTGGTGGTCTAGTGGTGATCCCGGGAGCGATCTCCCATTCTCAGGCCGTCGGCTGCCACTCATAAAGATGGCACCGATGGCCCTTTGCCCTTACCATATGACAGGGTATCCGTGCCATTGGCCGGCCCCTGTCACATGGTAGGAGCACTGGCTGGCCGGCGCCAACTTTAAAGATGGCCGCCGCCGTATTTAAAGATGGCCGCCGCCGTCGTAAAGATGGCCGCCATATGCACGTAACCCTTTTAAAATCCGACCCAAGGTGCAAGTTAATCTTAAATATTAGAAACATATTAAGTGGATTGTATTTAACATTAATATGCATTTGTATGTTATAAGTAACAACTTCTAGTTTGGTGTGTTCTTATCAATCAGCTGTTTTTCTCATTCTCTTTATCTATATAAAAAGCTTGTTTAAAGAGCCAGGTTTTCAGATTTGTTTTGAAAATTTTCAAATTCCTCTGTATTAAGGAATGAATTAACATCCAGTGTCCAGAAACTGTTTTTTCTTTATCCTGACCCGAATATTTTCTTTTTAGTTAGTTTTACCTAGTTTTTAAGATTAATAATGTATAACTTTTAATACCATTGTTTGATGTATATTTTTGCATTATATCATTGATTTGATTTACTTTCTGTAAACCGTTGTGATGTAAATACGAATGACGGTATATAAACATTTTAAAATAAATAAATAAAAATAAATTTAATGTTTTGGAGAAAGTAGAACTATTTTACCAATTATTATTGGCCTAGCCTGAAAAAAATTATGCCAGCAAGCCTTTGACCTAAGGCAGCAGATCTGCTGCTTATACAAAAGGAAAACTCTGTTGACAAATGACAGTGCATTGTCTGCAGTTCCTTACTTTCACAAGTAGAGGAGGCACGTCACCATCAGATTCAGGAAACTTTATTAGTTTGAATATTTGACCTTCTGCTGCAAAATTAAGATGTGACATGGTTTAAAAAATAAGGAAAAATACATACTAATATTAAAATAAAATTATAAAGTACACAGGCTAATTACAGGGTTTTGCAGATTTTCGATATTGTCTCTGGTTTTGTGACAGAGATCACATTTTCCTTCTATAGCTGCTGTATCTTCCATTTTCCCTAGGAGTATACAGAGATTTTCTTGTTCATTCTTTAGTGGATGGTCTTTTAATTTCTCTGTCAGTTTTGGGAAACATGCATCTTTTGTGTCTGAATTTTTTACAACACAAGAGGCAATGCTTTTCTGTTTCTATTTTTCTAGTGCCTCGCTGCATACACAGTCAGGCTTCTTGAGGTTTCCCTTTCAATGTTTGTGTGCACATTTTAAATTTGTGGTCACTTATTCTGTACATGGTCATGTGCTCATTTCCTGAAATAAGAATGAAAGATTCATAACTGCTTCACTATTATGTGACTGATGCTTAAAAATGATAAAGAGAAATGGGCCGGATTTTAGGAGGTACTCCCGGGGAACCCGCGGGCAACCCGGTGCACACAAATGTATGCCTGATTTTATAACATGCGTGCGCAGCCGCACGCATGTTATAAAATCCGGGGTCGGCGTGCACGCAGGCGGGTGCACAGTTGTGCACCTTGCATGTGCCGAGCCCTAGGGGGAGCCCCGATGGCTTTCCCCATTCCCTCCAAGGCTGCTCCAAAATCGGAGCGGCCTCAGAGGGAACTTTCCTTCTGTCGCCCCCCCAGCCCTACCTAAAATCCCCCCTAACCTTTGTTTAATAAGTTGCGCCTGCCTCTGGGCACTTGGCCAGCGCAGAATCCCCCGGCACTGCCGCTGTACCTGAGGCCTCGGTCCCGCCCCTGCCCCCACCATGTCCCTTTCACAAAGCCCCGGGACAGTCCCAGGGCTTATGCACGTTGGCGGGCCTATGCAAAATAGTCTCGGATTTCGGATTCAGGAATTTCCCTTCGAACAGTACCCTCTTTTCAGCTGAATGTAGTCTCAGGGTTTCATTTGAATCAGACACTGGAGTTTAGGGATGTGAATCGTTTTTTGACGATTTAAAATATCGTCCGATATATTTTAAATAGTCAAAAATCGTTAGGGCCACGATACAATACCAATTCCCCCGATTTATCGTCAAAAAATCGTAAATCGGGGGAAGGGGGAGGGCAGGAAAACCGGCACACTAAAACACCCTAAAACCCACCCCCGACCCTTTAAATTAAATCCCCCACCCTCCCGAACCCCCCCCCCCAAATGCCTTAAATTACCTGGGGTCCAGCGGCACACTAAAACACGGCACACTAAAACCCCCTAAAACCCACCCCGACCCTTTAAATTAAATCCCCCACCCTCCCGAATCCCCCCCCAAATGCCTTAAATTACCTGGAGGTCCGTAGCGGCGGTCCATAGCTTAAATTACCTCCGTAGCCTTAAATTACCTCCGTAGCGGCGGTCCGTAGCTAAATTGGGGGAAGGGGGAGAGCAGGAAAACCGGCACACTAAATTGTGTAGTCTTCAGCCGGCGCCATTTTGCAAAATGGCCGCCGCAAAATGGCGGCGGCCATAGACCAAAACGATTCGACGCAGGAGGTCGTTCCGGACCCCCGCTGGACTTTTGGCAAGTCTTGTGGGGGTCAGGAGGCCCCCCCAAGCTGGCCAAAAGTTCCTGGGGGTCCAGCGGGGGTCCGGGAGCGATCTCCTGCCGCGAATCGTTTTCCGTACGGAAAATGGCGCCGGCAGGAGATCGACTGCAGGAGGTCGTTCTGCCGGCGCCATTTTCCGTACGGAAAACGATTCGCGGCAGGAGATCGCTCCCGGACCCCCGCTGGACCCCCAGGAACTTTTGGCCAGCTTGGGGGGGCCTCCTGACCCCCACAAAACTTGCCAAAAGTCCAGCGGGGGTCCGGAACGACCTCCTGCGTCGAATCGTTTTGGTCTATTGCCGCCGCCATTTTGCGGTGGCCATTTTGCAAAATGGCGCCGGCTGAAGACTACACGATTTAGTGTGCCGGTTTTCCTGCTCTCCCCCTTCCCCCGATTTAGCTATGGACCGCCGCTATGGAGGTAATTTAAGGCTACGGAGGTAATTTAAGCTACGGACTGCCGCTACGGACCCCCAGGTAATTTAAGGCATTGGGGGGGGGGGGGTTCGGGAGGGTGGGGGATTTAATTTAAAGGGTCGGGGTGGGTTTTAGGGGGTTTTAGTGTGCCGTGTTTTAGTGTGCCGCTGGACCCCCAGGTAATTTAAAGCATTTGGGGGGGGGGGTTCGGGAGGGTGGGGGATTTAATTTAAAGGGTTGGGGGTGGGTTTTAGGGGGTTTTAGTGTGCCGGCTCACGATTTTAACGATTTTCACGATACTTTACACACCCAAACGGCAACAATACGATTCCCTCCCCCTCCCAGCCGAAATTGATCGTTAAGACGATCGAGGACACGATTCACATCTCTACTGGAGTTACCTGCGTTTACTCATTTGGATCAGGATTTGCCTCAGGCTCGCGAATTGCATAGATTGGATGTGAAGCGGATCCTACTCCAATCTGGAGTTTACCAATGCCTTTCGATAGTCTGATCACCTGTTTGTCTTATGATGTGGTCCTAAGAAGGGACAGAAAGCTTCTAAGGCTACCATTGCTAGGTGGTTGAAGGATGCTATACCCTCGACATACATCGGTCTTAGGCGTTTAGTACCGGATGGTCTAAGGGTGCATTCAATCAGGTCTCAGGCGGTGTCTTAGGCGGAAAGTCAATTTGTCTCGCCACAGGAGATTTGCAGGGCAGCTACCTGGAAATCTTTACATACCTTTGCGAGGCATTACCATTTGGATGTCCGGCACTGCTTCAGCAGCAGTGTTCTTTGAGCAGGAATCTCCAGGTCCCACCCCATTTAGGGTAGCTTGGGTACATCCCAGTGGTCTGGACTGATCCTGGTACGTACAGGGAAAGGAAAATTGGCTCTTACCTGCTAATTTTCATTCCTGTAGTACCAAGGATCAGTCCAGATGCCCGCCCATGGAGCCTGGGGAGTCCGCTCGGTATCGTTTTCATTTTGCAGGATATTCTCAATGAGGTAGCATTCATGTTACTTATAGACATGCTCCCTCCATGTACATAAATTCCATAAATTATGCAGTTTCTTTTTCTTAAGTGGTTTGATATAGCCATTGGTTCTTATGTTAAAGATTATGATATTTTTCATTCTGCTATGGTATGGATTATACTGAAGGATCGCAGGTGGCACACCAGTATAAGAGGGGATGCCTTTCAGTTTTTTCTCTGACTCCATCTGCTGGAAGGGAGACACAACCCAGCGGTCTGTACTGATCCTTGGTTCTACAGGAATGAAAATTAGCAGGTAAGAACCAATTTTCCTTTATATATGTATGTAAATTGTTATGGCCACCAGCCGCGGCGGTCTGTGACAGGGGCTGGCCTCCCATCCGCGGCATCGGGCTACCTCCAAGGCTCCTGCTGTCATGGCCACTGGCCATGGCGGTCTGTGACCGGGGCAGATTACCTACCCACGGCGTTGTACCACCTCCGAGGCTCCTGCAGGAGCAGGCACCAACCGCAATGCTCCCTTCACGGCCGTTGCCGCTGCTGAGGTCTGGACGCATGGCCTCTTCCCTGCCGGGCTGACTCCTCCCCCTCCAGATCTGCTTAGAGCCTTGCGCGCGGCTGAAGTGTAAATTTAAAGGGGCCACGACAGGAAGTTGTCGTGGCTGCTCCCTGGGACTCTTCCTTGAGTTCCTGTATTTAAGGTAAGGTCTGCTCCTCAGACCTTGCCTTGGTATCATGGCTTCTAATCTGGTTAGTTCCTGAGCTCTGAGTTCCTGGTTCTCGCTGTTGGTCTGCTTCGATCCTGTTCCTGTACTTCTATTCCTGCTTCTGCTTCTTCTCTCTCGTTGGACTGATTCTCCTGGATTGACTCTTGGACCAGCTTCTGACCATTCTCCTGGATTGACCCTGGACTGGCTTCTGACCATTCTTCGGCCTCCACTCCTGGACTGGCATATGACCTGCTGGAGGCGCCAGCTGTCTGGATCCCACGACCTGCAGGAGGTGCCTGCATCCAAACCTATCTTCAGTCTTCAGCGATTCACCTAAGTCCAAGCAGCCCGGGTCCATATGGGCTGTGTGAAGCACACCAGTTCGTAAGGTGAGAGGCATCGTGATTTCAGAAATGTATCCCGGTAACGGGGTTCCCCGGATAGAGGTAACCCGTAATGGGGGTCTCCGGTGCTTAGTAGGTAGTCCGAGCTGGTGTACCAGTTCTTTCCAGATAAAATTCCCTCCGGCACCGGAATCAATCAAAGCTAGCGTCTGGAAGGAACCTCCAGGATACTCCAAGGTTATAGGAACTGTACATTGAGGAGCAGGATTAACACAGCCTAGGGGTATCTCCTCATTTCTCCCTAGACTCGACCATTTCCCGGTCTTGCAGGACATTGAGCAAGGAAATGACCCTTAGTACCGCAATATAGGCAAAGACCCTGGATGCGGCGTTGTTTCTTCTCTTCCTCGGTTAGAGGCGCCCTTCCAAGTTGCATAGGTTCCTCCGAGGGACTGCCGGTGGCCGAGGATGTTTTGTGAGGTACTACCATAGACCTGGAGAAGGAAGGTGCCAAGGAAACGGGACGACGAAGCACTCGAGCCTCCTTGGTTCGTTGTTGCAATCGTCGGTCTATCCTCCCTGCTAAGTCTATTACCCCATTCAGGGTGAGGGGCAGGTCGCGAGCCATCAACTCGTCCTTGATACGACCTGCGAGTCCTTCCAGGAAAATACCCCGTAAGCAGTCATCCTGCCAACCGAGTTCCATTGCCAGAGTACGGAATTCAATAGCATATTCTGCTAGTGAGCGGGACCCTTGTCTTAGCTGCAGGATTTCAGTGGTAGCGGTAGCTGCACGAGCTGGCTCGTCAAAAGTCTGTTTGAAAAGAGTCACGAAATCCTGTAAGTTGTGCAGCATGGCGTCTTGTTTCTCCCACATGGGAGAGGCCCACAGCATGGCCCTCCCATCGAGTAAAGACAAAATGTAAGCTACCTTGACGGCATCGGACGGGAACTGCCCCGGTAATAAGGTGAAACGGATGAAGCATTGGTTCAAAAACGCCCTGCACGATCTGGCATCCCCGGAATAACGTGTAGGCGCTGGAAGCTGAGTCTGAGCGGGAATTTGAACTGCCGGTGGAGGCAGAGGTTGTGCCACCGATGGAGGATTGGCGTCCAAGCGGCTGGCTAAACGATCCACCGTAGCAGCCAAGACTTCTAGGCATTGCTGTTGCTGCTGGATTCTTTGAGCCATGCCAGGGATGGCCTGCACAGGAGAGGAGTCCGCCAAGTCCATGGCCTTTGCAAACTGTTATGTTGTGAAGAAAGTCAATAGTGGACCCTTGGGCCGGCTGATATGGACGACGTCCACAGTTGGTAATGAGCCGGGAGGCGGAGCTTAGCTGGAGCTGAAGGATGACGTCTTCACCCTGGAAACCCGAGACCCCCCCAGGAGGGGCCCGTAGGGGTCCGAGTCGCTGGGACTTAGGAGAATCGTGAAGAAATCCGAGGATCGTAGCTGGCTGAGGGCAAGGAGAATCGTGAAGAAGTCCGAGGATCGTGGCTGGCTGAAGGCAAGGAGAATCGTGAAGAAGTCCGAGGGTCGTGGCTGGCTGAAGGCAAGGAGAATCGTGAAGTCGGAGCTGGAGTCAAGGCGCAGCAGGAACGAGCTGGAACCTGAGCTGGAAGCAAGGCACGGCTGGAACAAGCAGGAACCAGAGCTGGAAGCAAGGCACGGCTGGAACAAGCAGGAACCAGAGCTGGAAGCAAGGCACGGCTGGAACAAGCAGGAACCAGAGCTGGAAGCAAGGCACGGCTGGAACAAGCAGGAACCAGAGCTGGAAGCAAGGCACGGCTGGAACAAGCAGGAACAGGGCAACTAACCACTCAAGGAGCGACCACGTTGCAAAGGCAAGGTAAGGCAGTCAGACGCTGGTTTAAATAGCCAGCCAGCGTCTGACGTCAGGAACGGGGCGTTTCAGCACTTCCGGGTGCTGGACCTTTAAGAGCCCCCTCCTCGCGCGCGCGCGTGCCCAGGCAGTGGGAGGAGTCAGGCTCGGCCTTCGGCGGCGTCTCCACGTGGAGGGAGACGCTGCCATGCGGCCCTACAGGCCCCAGACGCGGCGGATCGCGGCAGCCCCGGGGGAGCCGGCAGAAAGGTAAGGACCCGGTCGCTAGCCTGGCGACCGGGACCGCAACAATATGTACGCCGGCTTTGTATTTGGAGTAGGTGCTAGTAAACATCTTGAAAGTGAAACAATGACTGAATGGGGGTCTGGGTGAAATGGGTGGAGTCATATGCAAATTGGGAGTTATAAGCCTGTGCTAAATAGCATGCTTACCCTCCACACTGTGTAGTGAGAGTTTACTAATTGGATGCTATTTAATATCTGCTAGAAACTGGTGTTAACATGAACATGTTATTTATTGTGTTTAAGCAAAATAGCACGGTCATGCTAAACTGAGCATGATCCTTTCTCTTGATTCCTCCTGCTGGCTTCCTTGTGGTAGATAAGGGAGCATGGGGGTTGCTTGTTAGTGGAGAAGGAAGAAGTGGGAGACCTACCCTTCAGGAGAGGAGTTCAAAGGAGATCAGAGAGTTACTGAAGAGACAAAACCAGATCAAACACTCATGACTCCAATGTCTGCCAAGGAAGAAGTGGACACAGAAGAAGAGGAGGAGGACAGTGTAGCCTGCCAGTAAGATGCAGCTGCTAATTCTGCTAGCACATTACGTTTTTGCAGTGAAGGATTTTCTGTGTTTTTCCATGACCTTTTTGTCAATTGGGATAAGCACAGAGAATCCTTAGTGGGAAAAATGTAGAAAGGTAGCAGAATAATGAAACATGGATCAGCCTAGCAGAGAGTAGGATATTCTCAGTGGAAAAGGGTAAACAGTGGAGTACCTCAGGGATCTGTATTGGGACCGGTGCTTTTCAATATATATATAAAAGATCTGGAAAGGAATACGACGAGTGAGGTTATCAAGTTTGCGGATGATACAAAATTATTCAGAGTAGTTAAATCAAAGGCAGACTGTGATACATTACAGGAGGACCTTGCAAGACTGGAAGCTTGGGCATCCAAATGGCAGATGAAATTTAATGTGGACAAGTGCAAGGTGATGCACATAGGGAAAAATAACCCTTGCTGTAGTTACACGATGTTAGGTTCCATGTTAGGAGCTACCACCCAGGAAAAAGATCTAGGCATCATAGTGGATAATACTTTAAAATCGTCGGCTCAGTGTGCTGCAGCAGTCAAAAAAGCAAACAGAATGTTAGGAATTATTAGGAAGGGAATGGTTAATAGAACGGAAAATGTCATAATGCCTCTGTATCGCTCCATGGTGAGACCGCACCTTGAATACTGTGTACAATTCTGGTCGCCGCATCTAAAAAAAGATATAGTTGCGATGGAGAAGGTACAGAGAAGGGCAACCAAAATGATAAAGGGGATGGAACAGCTCCCCTATGAGGAAAGGCTGAAGAGGTTAGGGCTGTTCAGCTTGAAGAAGAGACGGCTGAGGGGGGATATGATAGAGGTCTTTAAGATCATGAGAGGTCTTGAACGAGTAGATGTGACTCGGTTATTTACACTTTCGAATAATAGAAGGACTAGGGGGCATTCCATGAAGTTAGCAAGTAGCACATTTAAGACTAATCGGAGAAAATTCTTTTTCACTCAACGCACAATAAAGCTCTGGAATTTGTTGCCAGAGGATGTGGTTAGTGCAGTTAGTGTAGCTGGGTTCAAAAAAGGTTTGGATAAGTTCTTGGAGGAGAAGTCCATTAATGGCTATTAATCAATTATACTTAGGGAATAGCCACTGCTATTAATTGCATCAGTAGCATGGGTTCTTCTTAGTGTTTGGGTAATTGCCAGGTTCTTATGGCCTGGATTGGCCACTGTTGGAAACAGGATGCTAGGCTTGATGGACCCTTGGTCTGTCCCAGCATGGCAATTTCTTATGTTCTTATGTTCTTATTTTATCATCTGTTTATGACAATCTTTTTTTTTTTTTTTGGGGGGGGGGGGGGTGCCTGGCACAATTTCATGGCTAGTCATAAAAACAGGGGTTCTCCCATGTAGCAACATTCTCTAAAAAAATAATGAATCCTTCCCTCATAACATGTTCACTGTCTACTAGCAAACAGGGGAGGCATGGAGGATAGAGAGAGGGAGGGAAGTGAGCACATCAAAAATAAATCTGCCTTTCTTTACAAAAGGCAAATGTATTGTCAAAAAGTAGATTACCAGAGAACAAAAGTCTATCTATCTGGCTAACTTTAAGATAGCTGGCTATACTCAGGTAGCCCATTTGCACCACTGAATATATAGCAATAGTTAGCCAGATAAGTTTAGCCAGCTAACTAGCAGAGCTGCGCCAAGGCTAAATATGGACTTCATTATGGGGTAGATTTTCAAAGGGTTACGCAAGTAATATACTCGCGTAACCCCGAAAACCTACCCCTGCGCGAGCCTATTTTGCATAAGCTCGGCGGCACACGCAAGCCCCGGGACGCGCATATGTCCCGGGGCTTTGAAAAAGGGGCGGGAAGGGGGCGGGGACGGGGGACAGGCAGTGGTCCGGCTTCAGTCCGGGGGTGGTCCCGAGTCCTCCGGCAGAGTAGCTATGCCAGGGGATGGCACGCCGGCAGCTGGCTAGCGTGCACAAGATACGCCTGCAAGAGGCAGGCGTAGAAAATAAAATAAGATAGGATTTAGGTAGGGCTGGGGGGTGGGTTAGATAGGGGAAGGGAGGGGAAAGTGAGGGGGAGCGAAAGAAAAGTTCCCTCCAAGGCCGATTTCGGATAGAATGGGAAAAGCCATCGGGGCTCCCCTAGGGCTCAGCATGCGCAAGGCGCACAGACCCTGGATTTTATAACATGCGCGCGTAGAATTTAAAATCTGCCCCTATATATTTATTTGCAAACTTAAGCTAAAATTGATTTTCTGCATGTTTTATTGAAGGGGCCTCATATTGTTTATTTGTAAGCTTAGTGAATTAATAAAAGTATATTTTTTATTAGTCAATATTAACATAAAGAAAATAAGAAAATTGCAAGTTGTACCTTTGGGAAAAACAGGTTTTCAGAAAGGTAAACTAAGGATGTGTTGCGCTCGGGGGTGGAACCCTTGTCCTGGGGCAGGGATGGAATGGCTTCTGAAAGGGAACAGGAGGTAACTGCCCCCAGGGGGCGGAGCACTGGAGGAGACAGAGGCTAGGAAGAGCTTTACCACTGGAAGCCCGAGGTCCCCCCAGGAGGAGCCCGTAGGGACCCGGGCGGTTTGGACTTAGGTGGGCTCGCAGGGTCTCCTAGGAGAATGAAAGTCCGGCTTGCCCACAGACACAGGAGGAGCGCGGTCGGGTTTGAGCTGGAGCATGGAGAACCATAACAGAGTTGGTGATGACAAGGCGAGGAACAGAGCCAGAATCTGGAGACGAGGTCAGGCAGGCAAAAGGTGAAAATCCAGAGGTCAGTCCGAGGAATGGTCAATGAAGCAGGGGTCAGGTACCGGAGGTCAGATGAGGTCAGAGGCAGGCTGAGGTCTTGAGGCAGGCGGCAGGCAGGTAGACGAGTCAGGAATTGGCTAAGGTGGTAGAGGCAGGCGGCAGGCAGGCAGACGAGTCAAGAACTGGCTGAGGTCGTAGAGGCAGGCGGCAGGCAGGCAGACGAGTCAGGAACTTAGCTGGGGTCATAGAGGCAGGCGGCAGGCAGGCAGACGAGTCAGTAACTTAGCTGGGGTCATAGAGGTAGGTGGCAGGCAGGCAGATGAGTCAAGAGCAACTGAGGTCAGTACCAGTAAGACAGTCCAAGGTACTACCTGGGTAGACAGACAAACAAACACAGGAACAAGCAGGACTCAGGAATGAGGATGCAGGAACAAGTCAGGAATGAAACTGGAACAGAAGGATCCTGGAACGAGACTAGGAACAAGCAGGAACAAGTGCAGAGACAATTTATCATACAAGCCGACCCGATTGCCAAGGCAAGGAAGCAGAGACAGGAACTTGCTGTCTGGTGGTCTGCGCGCGCGCGGCTAGCATGGCAGAGGACGCCGAACCTCTGCGAATGGCCTAGCGCGCAGTGGAAGGCCCGGCTGCTGCTGCTGCTGCGGGATGCTGGGGCCTAGCAGGGCTGGCCACTACTGTGAGGGAGGTCTTCCCAGGACTCACGGAGGAACTATGCAGGTGAGCGGTCCCATGCATGGGCCGGCCGCAGGCGGGGCGTGTACAGGATATGCAGAAAGTGTTTTGTTTTTTTTCCAGTTTGTGTGTGCTAACTCAAGCAGTAGTGGCTTGGGATAGCCAGAGGAAAAGGAGGCAAACTCTATGTATTCTGTAGGGTGTATTTTATTTACAGTATAAAAGTCAATAGAAAATAAAATAAAAATGGCAGCTCAGCCTAGCTTCAGGTTATACACAGTCCTGGAAAAGTCAACTCAAACAAAATACGCAGCTCACCTTAACTTGAGGTTATGCACAGTTCTCATACATAACAGGTTTGGCAGTTGGTACTTCTCTGCCAGCTCCCCGGGCCCTCTCTAACCCTTTGAGGCCCTGAGGTCTAATACTCTGTTGACTGGCCCCTCTATGCCTGATCCCTTAAGGTAGTCTGCAAGCTACAAAAAAGCTCACCATAGAATTTACCTAGAGAATTTTCAGAAAATGAAAATGAAAATGAAAAAAACAAACCTTTTTCCTGATGTTTATTTTAAATAATATTTGAAAAGTATTTCAGAAATAAGCATGCAACCATCTCTGAGGTGCACTGCAGCACATCATGGGTACTCTTGACAGTACGAGTGCTTCCAGTATTAAAATAGAAGTGATAAGTATTTATTCAAAATTCTTACATTCCTTTTCTCTTGAACCAGCCATTCTAAGCGGATTTCATAGGAGTAGTGAGAGTAAGTTATACACTTGCATTCCAGGGTTTCTCCTGACTCAAGGTGCAATACTGGAGCACACCACCTCTCCTAATGAGATTACACACACTCAAGGACCCCAGCTCCTGCAATTCTACAGCCATGGGAATGGCCGCAGGATCTGAGACTTGCCATGGAAAATGGGTCCATTGCTGCCTATCATGTGCCCCTCCTCTGGCAGCCAGCTTTGTTCATTCGGCTCAGCCAGTGCCAACACAAACAATGGAAGGGGAGTAAGAAGGAAGAGAAGGGATAAGCA
This sequence comes from Rhinatrema bivittatum, assembly GCF_901001135.1. Classification (NCBI taxonomy): domain Eukaryota; kingdom Metazoa; phylum Chordata; class Amphibia; order Gymnophiona; family Rhinatrematidae; genus Rhinatrema; species Rhinatrema bivittatum. Next base: position 44,092,690 of record NC_042622.1, read on the forward strand.
GAGGAGAGAGGGAAGGATGAGAGACTATTGGAGGAAGGTGAGAGGAGAAAAAAAAGGCACAAAAGAAAAGGAAGAGGCAGGAGAAGGTATAACAAAACATATAAAAGCCGAAAGAACTGAAACAGAGAAAGGAATGTAATTAAGTACAAAAGATTATCAGACACACACAAGCATGAGTGGAATATATTCTTAAAATGAACAATTAACTGACATTTCAAATCACAAATCTGGCTGCAATAAGTTATATGCAAATACACTACAAAATGTAAAAATGCATTCCCAGAATTTTCAATCATTGCTGCAGAATCTACTCTTGAGCTGCTGCAAGATCTTGGGGGAGATGGGGGAGGGGCAGGAGGTCTGAGTACATCAGGTAAGTATTGGAAGTCATAGGGGTACAGCTCTTCTAGACAGGGAAAGCTGTATATGATCAAGTTCATCAAAATATACTGTGAACTCTATTTTATTTCTTCCAGACCTGGGCTGCGTAGAAGCCTAAACAAATGATGAGAAGAAACTTTGTGGCTGAACACCTGAAGAAGTTTGATAATTCATGTGTTATCTAACTTTCAGGCCAATACAGTAAAAGTTGCAGGAGAGAAGGCGAGCACCCACTCTCCCGGCACGTGCACAGGCCACTCCCCTGTGCGCGCAATTTAGTATTCAAATGAGGGCCCGCGGTAAAAAGAGGCACTAGGGACACTAGCACGTCTCTAGCGCCTCTTTTTTGACAGGAGCGGTGGCTCTCAGCGAGTTTGACAGCTGACGCTCAATTTTGCCTGCGTCAGTTCTCAAACCCGCTGACAGCCATGGCTTCGGAAACCAGACACCGGCAAAATTGATTGTCCGGTTTTCAACCCGCGAGCTGCGGGCTGATTTTACATTTTTTTTTTAAATTTTTAATTATTTTTTACTTTTGGGACCTCCGACTTAATATCACCATGATATTAAGTCGGAGGGTGTACAGAAAAGCAGTTTTTACTGCTTTTCTGTACAGTTTCCCGGTGCCAGCAGAAATTAATGCCTACCTTTGGATAGGTGCTAATTTCTGAAAGTAAAATGTGTGGCTTGGCTGCACATTTTACTTACTGAATCGCACGGGAATAACTAATAGGGCCATCAACATGCATTTGCATGTTGTGAGCGCTATTAGTTTCGGAGGGTTGGCCGCACGTTTTTGACACGCTATTACCCCTTACTGAATAAGGGGTAAAGCTAGCGCATCGAAAACATGCGTCCAAACGCAGGTTAACAGTGCGCTCCGGCCTATATTAGATTAAAGTTCTAGTCACAAGAATGAGAAAGTAAAATGGGAAAAGATACTGCTATAATGCTTAGGGGAAGAAAAAAATCAGGCTTATTTTCTAAAATTTTCAGAAAGCTCTGATATTGAGCTAATGTGTTTCATGACAAAGCTTTTATCTTTGAACCTTTGCTAACCTAAAAAGAGACAACTCTATCTGTGTAATTTGTTGGTGTCCAACATTCTGAAAAGCTTTAAAAATTGGAAGAAAGAGCATACATTATGGATATTAGCTGATTTGCATGCAGTATGGAATCACCTACTTCTTGCCTGTACTGGTTACATTCTTTTATTAAATGATACCGCTTGCATCACATTCCCAGTCTCTTGTTGCGTATCTAATGTTAGTCTTCCATGAAGAGAGACAATCTGCTGTCATATGTTTACTCTTTTTCAGAGAACAGCCCGTGGCTGTTCTTTATATGTTTATATGTTTGAAGGGATAACATTCTGTAGTATTCGGAGATGATTGATAGTGCTATCAAATAAAGATTAGCAAATGTTAATATAGAGGTCAATATTCAAGAGCCAGTTAGATAACGTAGGGGGTGATTTATCAAAGTGCTATATAGTGTTTTTGCATGTGTTAAGGCATTTGTGCATGCGAAAAGCGCCTTTATTACATGCGAAAACACCATAACGCATGATGTGATGCAAATTGGGAAAAAAGGGAGGAGTTTGGGGCGGGGTTTCTTGCCAAGTGGGCTGGCTGCACAATTTGCGAAGACATATCGCACAGTTTTAACACGGATTTTAACTACACCTTTTTCATTTGCATTAAGCCGTGCGATATGGCTTTATCGCACTTTGCGATATTTTTGCAAATAGCGTTTTCAGTATTTTAAGCTGCTAGGGGAGAGAGAGATAGGGGCCACTATGACATTCAGAGTGCGACGTATGAACAGAAGGTCATCAAATCTTCACAAGAGTGCACTGTTCTGTTTGTTTGTCGCTCTCTGAATGTCAAAGTGGTCCCTAACCCCTACACTAATACCTAAACCTCACCTCGAGTTACTAGGTGGGCCTCATTTAGAGGTATAAATACCTACCTAGTATGAGACCCTTATAGCTAGTCTCTCTCTCTCTCTCTCTCTCTCTCTCTCTCTCTCTCTCTCTCTCTCTCTCTCTCTCTCTCTCTCTCTCTCTCTCTCCTGCAGTGGCTGTAGGTAGGAATTACAATTGTGGCACTTACCGCAAAGTGTGAAAAAGTTATTGCAGTAATACCTATGCGAAGCACTAAGGCCATCATGGAAAGTCTAAACAATTTGCTTCGGTGTTTATGGAGGAGGATGTTGGAGAGATATCCATTCCAGAGATGGTTTTCATGGGTGATGATTCAGATGAACTGACCCAAAACACAGTGAGCCTGGAAGATATAGTAAGCCAGATTGACAGACTAAAGGATAGAAAATCACCTGGACCAGATGGTATTCATCCCAGGGTTCTGAAAGACTTAAAAAATGAAATTTCAGACCTCTTAGATATGATTTGTAACCTATCGCTAAAATCATCTGTTGTAGCTAAAGATTGGAAGGTGGCCAATGTAATACCTGATATTTAAAAAGGGCTCCAGAGCTGATCTGGGAAACACTAGATCGGTGAGCCTGACTTCAGTGCTGGAAAAAAAAATCATAGAAACTATTACAAAGAATGAAATCACAGAACATATAGATAGATTTGGTTTAATGGGACACAGCCAGCATGGATTTACCCAAGGGAAATCTTGCCTCAAATTAGCTACTGTTTTTGAAGGAGTGACTAAGCATGTGGAAAAAGGTAAACCAGTAGATGAGGTGCATTTGGATTTTAATAAGTCATTTGATAAAGTCCGTCATGAGAGGCTTCTAAGAAAACAAAAAAGTGATGGCATAGGGGGAGACGTAGGATTAAATGGTCTGTTTTCACAGTGGAAAAAGGTAAACAGTGTAGTGCCTCAGGGATCTGTACTTGGACCGGTTCTTTTTAATATATTTATAAATGATCTCGAAAGAGGTGCAACAAGTGAGACGACCAAATTTGCAGATGACACAAAATTATTCAGAGTAGTTAAATCATAAGTGGATTGTGATAAATTGCAGGAGGACCTTGCGAGACTGGAAGACTGGGCATCCATATGGCAGATGAAATATTTTGTGGACAAGGGCAAGGTGATGTATATAGAGAAAAATAACCCATGCTGTAGCTACATGATATTAGGTTCCATTATAGGAGTTACCATCCAGGAAAGATCTGTGCATCATAGTTGATATTACATTGAAAACATCGGCTCAGTTTGCTTGGTGGTCAAAAAAGAAAACAGAATTTTAAGAATTAGTAAAGGAATGGCAAATAAAACTGAGGATGTCATAATGCTTCTGTATCATTAATAGTTGGACTGCATCTTGAATACAATGTGCAATTCTGGTCGCCACATCTCAAAAAAGATATAGTTGCACTGGGGAAAATACAGAGAAGAGCGAAGGCTAAAGAGGTTAGGACTCTTCAGCTTGGAGAAGAGACGGTTGAGGGGAGATATGATAGAGGTCTACAACATCATGAAAGGAGTTGAACGGGTAAATGTGAAAAGGTTACTTGTTCTTTTGGATAATACAAGGATGAGGGGCATGCCATGAAGTTAGCAAGAAGCACATTTAAAACATAGTAACATAGTAATGATGGCAGAAAAAGACCAAAATGGTCCATCTAGTCTGCCCAGCAAGCTTCCCAAGGTAGTTACTGCTGCTCCGTGCAGGTTACCCCCATGTTTCTGTTAAGGGTAGTAACTGCTGCTCCATGCCAGTTAAGCTTTTTTATTTATCCCATCCTCTAGCCTTTAGAGATCCACAGTGTTTATCCCATGCCCCTTTTGAAATCCTTCACAGTTTTAGTTTTCACCACTTCCTCTGGAAGGGCATTCCAGGCATGCACCAGCCTCTCAGTGAAGAAGTATTTCCTGACATTGGTTCTAAGTTTTCCTCCCTAGAATTTCAAATCGTAACCCCTAGTTCTACTAAATTGTTTCCAATGGAAAAGGTTTGTTGACGACCATGGATCATTAAAACCTTTCAAGTATCTGAAGGTCTGTATCATATCACCCCTGCTCTTCCTCTCCTCCAGGGTATACATATTCAGGTTCTTCAACCTCTCCTCATAAGTCATTCGATGGAGACCACCCACCATTTTGGTCGCCCTTCTCTGGACTGCCTCCTTCCTGTCTCTGTCTCCTTTGAGATACGGTCTCCAGAACTAAACACAATACTCCAGGTGAGGTCTCACCAAGGACCTGTACAAGGGGATTATCACTTCCCTTTTCTTACTAGATATTCCTCTCTCTATGCAGCCTAGCATTCTTCTGGCTTTGGCTATCACCATGTCAAACTGCTTTGTCAACTTCAGGTCATTAGACACTATCTCCCCAAGGTCTCTCTCGTTCTCCGTGCATATCAGCCCATCATCCCCCAATGCATATAGTTCTTTTGGATTACCACACCCCAGATGCATGACTCTGCATTTCTTGGCATTGAATCCCAACTGCCATATCTTCGACCACTCTTCCAGCTTCCTTAAATCCCACCTCATTCTCTGTACTCCTTCCGGCATGTCCACTCTGTTGCAGATCTTAGTATCATCCGCAAATAGAAAAACTTTACTTTCTATCCCTACCGCAATGTCATTCACAAAGATGTTTGAACAGAACCAGTCCCAATACCGATCTGATACGCCCGTCGGTTGCAGATGGCTCCAACTGCTGTTGCTCTCCTCTTGCTTGACTACACTGACTCCGCTGGGATGACTCGCGGCCTCTGCCAGCTATCACCGGCCTACATGCCCTGGTTCCCAGGCCCCCCTGGATGGCGCAGATGCTGCTGACCTCCATCTTGCCTCGGAGTCCCTTAGGCGAACACGTGTGCTACCTGGCCAGTCTTATGCACGTCATGGCCGGAACCTCGGGGGCATCCCTCTCGGATGATGTCATCCTTCAAGGACTCTTAAGCCGGCTGGCCCTGCCTACCTACAACTTGGCAACGAGTTCCCTCATTGCTGAATCTGCTTTGCTCGCTAACAGACTCTTGTTCCAGCTCCTGCTTCCGTGGTGTGAGACATTCTGGGTACCGTCTCCTTGGGGGCCCTTCCTGTCTCTGGCTATCTGCTCCTCAGAGGGCCTTCTGCCTTGGACTTCTGCCTGCTCTGTTCCCTGGGGCCTTCTCTGGAACTTCCACTCTGCTACAGTGAGTACCCTGCTCTGTGGACCATTGCCGTACTATTGCTACTGAGGAACCCTCATCAGTGTACCCTGCTTTGCGGACCATTGCCATACCATTGCTACTGAGGAACCCTCATCGGTGTACCCCGCTCCACGGACCATTGCCATACCATTGCTACTGAGGGACCCTCATCGGTGTACCCCACTCTGCGGACCTTTGCCGTACTATCGCTATTAAAGACCCTTACCAGTGTATCCTGCTCTGCGAACCATTGCTGTATCTACATTACAGAGGACTTGTCCGTGGGTATATCCCACTTCACAAACCCTGGGACACCCCAGTGCCTGGGTGTATTTCTGCCACACTCCCCGCTGCACAGACAGTGTTACTTTACTTCTCTAATAAAGATTCAAGGACTTTCAAGCTAGGGCTATGTCAGCTCCCTGCATTAATGTTCTGTGACTCTACCTCCTAGGGTCACTCTCTCTCTAGCGTACTTTGCCTTTCATCTCTGCTCTCTCTTTCCAGCACCTAGAACATAAGAACATAAGAATATGTCATACTGGGTCAGACCAAGGGACCCTCAAGCCCAGCATCCTGTTTCCAACAGTGGCCAATCCAGGCCATAAGAACCTGGCAAGTACCCAAAAACTAAGTCTATTCCATGTTAACATTGCTAGTAATAGCAGTGGCTACTTTCTAAATCGACTTAATAGCAGGTAATGGACTTCTCCTCCAAGGACTTATCCAATCCTTTTTTAAACATAGCTATACTAACTGCACTAACCACATCCTCTGGCAACAAATTCCAGAGTTTAATTATGCGTTGAGTGAAAAAGAACTTTCTCTGATTAGTTTTAAATGTGCCACTGTTATGGTTTTGATGTGTTTGGGTGGATTCTTGGGTGCTGCAGTGATGGCCACTCCTACGGGGAAGAGCCCCGTGAGGAACTGCAGTACCAGACTAGACTCAGAATGCGCAAGCACAATAGATTGTCTTTTATTAAACAGCTTGTAGTTAATACCAGAGGTGGCAGTAGTGAGTAGATTCTGTAGCAGCAGTCTAGGGGATCTCGGCTGAGGAGACCCGTCCCACATTGGTGATGTAGGGAGCTCCGATGCAGGTCTTTCAATGAGAAGCTGTAGGTCAGACAGAATGGCAAGGTTAAGTTACTCACAACACTGTAGCTGTATAGATGATGATTCCAGCAGGCAGAAGTAGTAGCGCACAGGCATCAGGATAGACAGCACAGGCCCTCGAGGAGCGAGTACCTGGTTCTCTGGATAGGCACCTGGAAATAAGCATAGGGCCCCCAAGGAGTGGGTACCCAAGTTAGTAGAACCCCGGAGGGTAGAGAGAGCTTCCAGTGGCAACAGGAAGCGGCAGAGCAGCTCAGACCGGATAAATCCAATCCTTGCTAAATCCGGTCAGCAACAGAAAGGCAGGCTAAATACCCGGATGGCGTGACATCACTTGAGGGGACGCCCCCAAGGTTCGCGCCAGAGCTGGAATAAAGTTGTGGGTAGCGCTCGCACGCACCCTAGGAGGCCCTCAGGTGAATCATGGTGGAATGCCTTTCCATAGCCATTCTGGGGACGCTGGGGAGTGCGGCCTGCAATCGCGGCTGTTGCCATCTTCCCGAGGCTTTTGCAGAAAGCGAGAATTGAGGTGAGGCACAACGGACATAACAGCCACATGCTAACTGTTGGTCTATACACCTCACAGCTGAGACCTTGCCTCCTGATGGTGAGGCTCATGAGGCTCCTCCCCATGGGTGGTAGCATTTCTCACCTCGTCCCAGGGCCCACAAACCCACAAATCCTAACACGATCCCTGTGGCACTCCACTTAACACCATTCTCTCTTCAGAGTAGGTTCCATTTACCATCACCCATTGTCTTCTATCCGTCAACCAGTTTCTAATCCATGCCAACAACTTGGAGCTGACTCCCAAGCTTCTCATTTTGTTGATGAGTCTTCTGTGTGGGACCATATCAAAAGCTTTACTAAAATCCAAGTAAATTACATTGAGCGCTCTTCCCTGATCCAGTTCTCTAGTCACCCAATCAAAGAAATCAGATTCATATGACAAGACCTTCCCCTGGTGAATCCATGCTGCTTCTGATTGAGCAACCCACTGGATTGTAGATAGTTCACTATCCGTTCCTTCAGCAGAATCACCATTAATTTTCCCTTCACCGAGGTGATGCTAACTGTAGGGATGTGAATCGTTTTTCAACGATTAAAATTATCGTCCGATAATGTTTATATCGTCTTAAATCGTTATAGAACACGATACAATAGAAATTCTAACGATTTATCGTTAAAAATCGTTAAATCGTGTTAGTGCGCACTAACTCGAGTTAGTGCGCACTAACTCCCCGTTAGTGCGCACTAACTCGATTTAGTGCGCACTAACTGAAAATGATACAAATAAACACTTTCCAGGTCACTGAAGGTCAGTTAGGAATGAATATGTGTTCCTATTGGCTGGCTGCCCTCTTATCTATTGATATTACCAAGGTTACCACTGAGGTGATGGTTGGGGGGATGGGAAATGGAACTGGAAACTAACGAACACCAACAGAAAATGAAACATAGTGTTCACACTTCCCAGGTCAGTAAAGGTCACTTAGGAATGAATATGTATGTATGTATTCCTATTGGCTGGCTGTGCTCTTATCTATTGATGTTACCAATATGGTTGGGGGGGATGTGAAATGGAAACAGTTGGAAGCTTGACAAAAAAAGTAATGTAATGATCAGCACTCACGTGACTAGAACTTGTTTGTTATTATTTTTGTTAGCAGGCACCTGAAATGCTAGTGCATGTTGAATTTGCCAATCACTGTGCATTTTAGAAAGGTGGTCCTGGCTGGAACTGTACACAGTTCAAATATATGTAATTGATTGTTGGTAAGTGTATTTTTTAAGTAGCCACACTGGCACCAGTATGTTTACTTTTCCTCCTACTTAACTCACTAGCTCAGCTTTGTAAGAAGGGCTTCTCTGCTTGTGTGTTGTTTTTGTTTGGTGTGAGGAGAGCAGAAACATCAGATCTTTATTCAATCTACTACAGTCATCTCTTACAGTGCCCTATCCCTATTAATACCAGGAGTGTTGTGATCTTCCTGCACACAGTGCCCTAACCCTGATACCAGTCTGAGACAGCTCCCTCCCTGCATTACTAGTGAGAGGCTGGCTTCACAGACAGGGGGGAGCTGCCTGACCCTCACTCCTGACTTCCCCCATGTCCCAGCTAGTGAATGGTGTGTGGGTGAGGGGGGGGGGGGAGGATGGTGAAGTCTGAGACAGCTCCCTCCCTGCATTACTAGTGAGAGGCTGGCTTCACAGACAGGGGGGAGCTGCCTGACCCTCACTCCTGACTTCCCCCATGTCCCAGCTAGTGAATGGTGTGTGGGTGAGGGGGGGGGGGAGGATGGTGAAGTCTGAGACAGCTCCCTCCCTGCATTACTAGTGAGAGGCTGGCTTCACAGACAGGGGGGAGCTGCCTGACCCTCACTCCTGACTTCCCCCATGTCCCAGCTAGTGAATGGTGTGTGGGTGAGGGGGGGGGGGGGGAGGATGGTGAAGTCTGAGACAGCTCCCTCCCTGCATTACTAGTGAGAGGCTGGCTTCACAGACAGGGGGGAGCTGCCTGACCCTCACTCCTGACTTCCCCCATGTCCCAGCTAGTGAATGGTGTGTGGGTGAGGGGGGGGGGGAGGATGGTGAAGTCTGAGACAGCTCCCTCCCTGCATTACTAGTGAGAGGCTGGCTTCACAGACAGGGGGGAGCTGCCTGACCCTCACTCCTGACTTCCCCCATGTCCCAGCTAGTGAATGGTGTGTGGGTGAGGGGGGGGGGGAGGATGGTGAAGTCTGAGACAGCTCCCTCCCTGCATTACTAGTGAGAGGCTGGCTTCACAGACAGGGGGGAGCTGCCTGACCCTCACTCCTGACTTCCCCCATGTCCCAGCTAGTGAATGGTGTGTGGGTGAGGGGGGGGGGGGGAGGATGGTGAAGTCTGAGACAGCTCCCTCCCTGCATTACTAGTGAGAGGCTGGCTTCACAGACAGGGGGGAGCTGCCTGACCCTCACTCCTGACTTCCCCCATGTCCCAGCTAGTGAATGGTGTGTGGGTGAGGGGGGGGGAGGATGGTGAAGTCTGAGACAGCTCCCTCCCTGCATTACTAGTGAGAGGCTGGCTTCACAGACAGGGGGGAGCTGCCTGACCCTCACTCCTGACTTCCCCCATGTCCCAGCTAGTGAATGGTGTGTGGGTGAGGGGGGGGGGGAGGATGGTGAAGTCTGAGACAGCTCCCTCCCTGCATTACTAGTGAGAGGCTGGCTTCACAGACAGGGGGGAGCTGCCTGACCCTCACTCCTGACTTCCCCCATGTCCCAGCTAGTGAATGGTGTGTGGGTGAGGGGGGGGGGGGGAGGATGGTGAAGTCTGAGACAGCTCCCTCCCTGCATTACTAGTGAGAGGCTGGCTTCACAGACAGGGGGGAGCTGCCTGACCCTCACTCCTGACTTCCCCCATGTCCCAGCTAGTGAATGGTGTGTGGGTGAGGGGGGGGGGGGGAGGATGGTGAAGTCTGAGACAGCTCCCTCCCTGCATTACTAGTGAGAGGCTGGCTTCACAGACAGGGGGGAGCTGCCTGACCCTCACTCCTGACTTCCCCCCATGTCCCAGCTAGTGAATGGTGTGTGTGGGTGAGGGGGGGGGGAGGATGGTGAAGTCTGAGACAGCTCCCTCCCTGCATTACTAGTGAGAGGCTGGCTTCGCAGACAGGGGGGAGCTGCCTGACCCTCACTCCTGACTTCCCCCATGTCCCAGCTAGTGAATGGTGTGTGGGTGAGGGGGGGGGGGGAGGATGGTGAAGTCTGAGACAGCTCCCTCCCTGCATTACTAGTGAGAGGCTGGCTTCACAGACAGGGGGGAGCTGCCTGACCCTCACTCCTGACTTCCCCCATGTCCCAGCTAGTGAATGGTGTGTGGGTGAGGGGGGGGGGGGGATGGTGAAGTCTGAGACAGCTCCCTCCCTGCATTACTAGTGAGAGGCTGGCTTCACAGACAGGGGGGAGCTGCCTGTCCCTCACTCCTGACTTCCCCCATGTCCCAGCTAGTGAATGGTGTGTGGGTGAGGGGGGGGGGGGTGGATGGTGAAGTCTGAGACAGCTCCTTCCCTGCATTACTAGTGAGAGGCTGGCTTCACAGACAGGGGGGAGCTGCCTGACCCTCACTCCTGACTTCCCCCATGTCCCAGCTAGTGAATGGTGTGTGGGTGAGGGGGGGGGAGGATGGTGAAGTCTGAGACAGCTCCCTCCCTGCATTACTAGTGAGAGGCTGGCTTCGCAGACAGGGGGGAGCTGCCTGACCCTCACTCCTGACTTCCCCCATGTCCCAGCTAGTGAATGGTGTGTGGGTGAGGGGGGGGGAGGATGGTGAAGTCTGAGACAGCTCCCTCCCTGCATTACTAGTGAGAGGCTGGCTTCGCAGACAGGGGGGAGCTGCCTGACCCTCACTCCTGACTTCCCCCATGTCCCAGCTAGTGAATGGTGTGTGGGTGAGGGGGGGGGGAGGATGGTGAAGTCTGAGACAGCTCCCTCCCTGCATTACTAGTGAGAGGCTGGCTTCACAGACAGGGGGGAGCTGCCTGACCCTCACTCCTGACTTCCCCCATGTCCCAGCTAGTGAATGGTGTGTGGGTGAGGGGGGGGGGGGGGAGGATGGTGAAGTCTGAGACAGCTCCCTCCCTGCATTACTAGTGAGAGGCTGGCTTCACAGACAGGGGGGAGCTGCCTGACCCTCACTCCTGACTTCCCCCATGTCCCAGCTAGTGAATGGTGTGTGTGGGTGAGGGGGGGGGGGGAGGATGGTGAAGTCTGAGACAGCTCCCTCCCTGCATTACTAGTGAGAGGCTGGCTTCGCAGACAGGGGGGAGCTGCCTGACCCTCACTCCTGACTTCCCCCATGTCCCAGCTAGTGAATGGCGTGTGGGTGAGGGGGGGGGGGGAGGATGGTGAAGTCTGAGACAGCTCCCTCCCTGCATTACTAGTGAGAGGCTGGCTTCACAGACAGGGGGGAGCTGCCTGACCCTCACTCCTGACTTCCCCCATGTCCCAGCTAGTGAATGGTGTGAGGGTGAGGGGGGGGGGGAGGATGGTGAAGTCTGAGACAGCTCCCTCCCTGCATTACTAGTGAGAGGCTGGCTTCACAGACAGGGGGGAGCTGCCTGTCCCTCACTCCTGACTTCCCCCATGTCCCAGCTAGTGAATGGTGTGTGGGTGAGGGGGGGGGTGGATGGTGAAGTCTGAGACAGCTCCTTCCCTGCATTACTAGTGAGAGGCTGGCTTCACAGACAGGGGGGAGCTGCGTGACCCTCACTCCTGACTTCCCCCATGTCCCAGCTAGTGAATGGTGTGTGGGTGAGGGGGGGGGGGGGGGGATGGTGAAGTCTGAGACAGCTCCCTCCCTGCATTACTAGTGAGAGGCTGGCTTCACAGACAGGGGGGAGCTGCCTGACCCTCACTCCTGACTTCCCCCATGTCCCAGCTAGTGAATGGTGTGTGGGTGAGGGGGGAGGGGAGGATGGTGAAGTCTGAGACAGCTCCCTCCCTGCATTACTAGTGAAAGGCTGGCTTCACAGACAGGGGGGAGCTGCCTGACCCTCACTCCTGACTTCCCCCATGTCCCAGCTAGTGAATGGTGTGTGGGTGAGGGGGGGGGGAGGATGGTGAAGTCTGAGACAGCTCCCTCCCTGCATTACTAGTGAGAGGCTGGCTTCACAGACAGGGGGGAGCTGCCTGACCCTCACTCCTGACTTCCCCCATGTCCCAGCTAGTGAATGGTGTGTGTGGGTGAGGGGGGGGGGAGGATGGTGAAGTCTGAGACAGCTCCCTCCCTGCATTACTAGTGAGAGGCTGGCTTCGCAGACAGGGGGGAGCTGCCTGACCCTCACTCCTGACTTCCCCCATGTCCCAGCTAGTGAATGGTGTGTGGGTGAGGGGGGGGGGGGGGAGGATGGTGAAGTCTGAGACAGCTCCCTCCCTGCATTACTAGTGAGAGGCTGGCTTCACAGACAGGGGGGAGCTGCCTGACCCTCACTCCTGACTTCCCCCATGTCCCAGCTAGTGAATGGTGTGTGGGTGAGGGGGGGGGGGGAGGATGGTGAAGTCTGAGACAGCTCCCTCCCTGCATTACTAGTGAGAGGCTGGCTTCACAGACAGGGGGGAGCTGCCTGTCCCTCACTCCTGACTTCCCCCATGTCCCAGCTAGTGAATGGTGTGTGGGTGAGGGGGGGGGGGTGGATGGTGAAGTCTGAGACAGCTCCTTCCCTGCATTACTAGTGAGAGGCTGGCTTCACAGACAGGGGGGAGCTGCCTGACCCTCACTCCTGACTTCCCCCATGTCCCAGCTAGTGAATGGTGTGTGTGGGTGAGGGGGGGGGGGGAGGATGGTGAAGTCTGAGACAGCTCCCTCCCTGCATTACTAGTGAGAGGCTGGCTTCGCAGACAGGGGGGAGCTGCCTGACCCTCACTCCTGACTTCCCCCATGTCCCAGCTAGTGAATGGTGTGTGGGTGAGGGGGGGGGGGGAGGATGGTGAAGTCTGAGACAGCTCCCTCCCTGCATTACTAGTGAGAGGCTGGCTTCACAGACAGGGGGGAGCTGCCTGACCCTCACTCCTGACTTCCCCCATGTCCCAGCTAGTGAATGGTGTGTGGGTGAGGGGGGGGGGGAGGATGGTGAAGTCTGAGACAGCTCCTTCCCTGCATTACTAGTGAGAGGCTGGCTTCACAGACAGGGGGGAGCTGCCTGTCCCTCACTCCTGACTTCCCCCATGTCCCAGCTAGTGAATGGTGTGTGGGTGAGGGGGGGGTGGATGGTGAAGTCTGAGACAGCTCCTTCCCTGCATTACTAGTGAGAGGCTGGCTTCACAGACAGGGGGGAGCTGCCTGACCCTCACTCCTGACTTCCCCCATGTCCCAGCTAGTGAATGGTGTGTGGGTGAGGGGGGGGGGAGGATGGTGAAGTCTGAGACAGCTCCCTCCCTGCATTACTAGTGAGAGGCTGGCTTCGCAGACAGGGGGGAGCTGCCTGACCCTCACTCCTGACTTCCCCCATGTCCCAGCTAGTGAATGGTGTGTGGGTGAGGGGGGGGGGGAGGATGGTGAAGTCTGAGACAGCTCCCTCCCTGCATTACTAGTGAGAGGCTGGCTTCACAGACAGGGGGGAGCTGCCTGACCCTCACTCCTGACTTCCCCCATGTCCCAGCTAGTGAATGGTGTGTGGGTGAGGGGGGGGGGGAGGATGGTGAAGTCTGAGACAGCTCCCTCCCTGCATTACTAGTGAGAGGCTGGCTTCACAGACAGGGGGGAGCTGCCTGACCCTCACTCCTGACTTCCCCCATGTCCCAGCTAGTGAATGGTGTGTGTGGGTGAGGGGGGGGGGAGGATGGTGAAGTCTGAGACAGCTCCCTCCCTGCATTACTAGTGAGAGGCTGGCTTCGCAGACAGGGGGGAGCTGCTTGACCCTCACTCCTGACTTCCCCCATGTCCCAGCTAGTGAATGGTGTGTGGGTGAGGGGGGGGGGAGGATGGTGAAGTCTGAGACAGCTCCCTCCCTGCATTACTAGTGAGAGGCTGGCTTCACAGACAGGGGGGAGCTGCCTGACCCTCACTCCTGACTTCCCCCATGTCCCAGCTAGTGAATGGTGTGTGGGTGAGGGGGGGGGGGAGGATGGTGAAGTCTGAGACAGCTCCCTCCCTGCATTACTAGTGAGAGGCTGGCTTCACAGACAGGGGGGAGCTGCCTGTCCCTCACTCCTGACTTCCCCCATGTCCCAGCTAGTGAATGGTGTGTGGGTGAGGGGGGCGGGGGTGGATGGTGAAGTCTGAGACAGCTCCTTCCCTGCATTATTAGTGAGAGGCTGGCTTCACAGACAGGGGGGAGCTGCCTGACCCTCACTCCTGACTTCCCCCATGTCCCAGCTAGTGAATGGTGTGTGGGTGAGGGGGAGGGAGGATGGTGAAGTCTGAGACAGCTCCCTCCCTGCATTACTAGTGAGAGGCTGGCTTCGCAGACAGGGGGGAGCTGCCTGACCCTCACTCCTGACTTCCCCCATGTCCCAGCTAGTGAATGGTGTGTGGGTGAGGGGGGGGGGGAGGATGGTGAAGTCTGAGACAGCTCCCTCCCTGCATTACTAGTGAGAGGCTGGCTTCGCAGACAGGGGGGAGCTGCCTGACCCTCACTCCTGACTTCCCCCATGTCCCAGCTAGTGAATGGTGTGTGGGTGAGGGGGGGGGGGAGGATGGTGAAGTCTGAGACAGCTCCCTCCCTGCATTACTTGTGAGAGGCTGGCTTCACAGACAGGGGGGAGCTGCCTGACCCTCACTCCTGACTTCCCCCATGTCCCAGCTAGTGAATGGTGTGTGGGTGAGGGGGGGGGGGGAGGATGGTGATGTCTGAGACAGCTCCCTCCCTGCATTACTAGTGAGAGGCTGGCTTCACAGACAGGGGGGAGCTGCCTGTCCCTCACTCCTGACTTCCCCCATGTCCCAGCTAGTGAATGGTGTGTGGGTGAGGGGGGGGGGGTGGATGGTGAAGTCTGAGACAGCTCCCTCCCTGCATTACTAGTGAGAGGCTGGCTTCACAGACAGGGGGGAGCTGCCTGACCCTCACTCCTCCGGGGTATTGTGATCTTCCTGCACACAGTGCCCTATCCCTGATACCAGGGGTGTTGTGATCTTCCTGCATGCAGTGCCCTATCCCTATTAATACCAGGAGTGTTGTGATCTTCCTGCATGCAGTGCCCTATCCCTATTAATACCAGGAGTGTTGTGATCTTCCTGCATGCAGTGCCCTATCCCTGATATCGGGATTTGTGCAAGAAGATCACAACACCCCCGGTATCAGGAATAGGGCACTGTGTGCAGGAAGATCACAACACCCCCAGTATCAGGAATAGGGCACTGTGTGCAGGAAGATCACAACACCCCTGGTATTAGGGATAGGGCACTGTGTGCAGGAAGATCACAACACTCCTGGTATCAGGGTTAGGGCACAAGTTCTAGTCACATTGACTGATCACATTACTTGTTTTGTCAAGCTACCAACTGTTTCCATTTCCCATCCCCCATATACTGTCAGTAGGAAACTTGGTAACATGAATAAATAAGAGGGCAGCCAATAGGAATACATATTCATTCCTAAACTGACCTTAACTGACCTGAAAAGTGTCAAATTGTATCATTTTCAGTTAGTGCGCACTAACTCCCAGTTAGTGCGCACTAACTCCCGTTAGTGCGCACTAACTCGAGTTAGTGCGCACTAATCGGAAAAAACGATTTTTAACGATTTTTTAACTAAAAAATCGTGCCTAAGACGATTTTCTTGCCCTGCCACACGATTTCTATCGTTAAGACGATATGGAAAACGATTCACATCCCTAGCTAACTGTAGTTTCCAGCCTCTTCTCTGCTCCCACTCTTGTGAGGTGGGATCACCACCGCTCTTTTCCAGCACTAGGCACTACACCCTTTTCCAAAGATCCATTAAACAGTCACACAGTGGACCCACCAGCACATCTCTGTGTTCCCTCAGTATTCTTGGGTGAACCTCAATCAGGCCCCATGGCTTTGTCCACTTTCAGTTTTCTTAGTTCTTCCCATTAATGGAATTTTGCCTACTCCACCCCCTTCTACAGTCTTGATAACAAGTGATGTTCCTTCTCCAGGGTCTTCTTTAATGAACACTGAACTGAAGTATTTGTTTAATATTTCTGCTAATTCATCATCTCTCTCCACCCATTGATCCTTATCCCCTTTCAATTTCACTATGTCACTATGTACTTTTCTCCTTTCTCTGATATATCTGAAAAATGGTTTGTCACCTCATTTTATCTACTTGGCAATCCTTTCCTCTGCCTGACTTCTTGCTTTCTTGATTATTTTTTTCATCTCCCTCGGTGTTGCCAGATAATCCTCCCTGTGTTCTACTTTTTGGGATTCTTTATATTTCTTAAAAGCTGCTTTTTTTGCTTTTATTACATCAGCCACCTCCTTTGAGAACCAGATTGTATTCTTATTTCTCTTACTTTTGTTTACTTTTCTAACATATAGATTTATTGCTTTTGTAATTCGACCCTTGATGGAGGTGGAGGTGGAGAAGGTTATGGCTGGTTACTGCTTGACAGTCCGGGTCTCCAAAGGTCCGCTTGAATACAGTGACAAATTGTGACAGATGGGAGAGCATGGGGTCGGAGCATTCCCATAACGGAGAAGCCCATGCTAGAGCCTTTCCCTCTAAGCGAGAAAGGATAGAAGTCACTTTTGTGGCCTGCTTTATGAATAAGGAGGGTTGCAGTGCAAATTGCATGAAGCACTGGTTGAGGAAGCCTCGAAAGAGGTGTGAATCCCCATTGAAGCGAGGAAGTGCTGGGAGAACCAGTGACGCTTTGGGTAGCCGATAGGCCCACTGGGTTGGCCTGTACTATATCTTGCAACTGGGAATGAAACTCTTCAACTGAAGAGGCCAGTGGCTCCAAGGCTCGTCGATGCTCTTAGACAGTTGCGGCTAGACCTGGTAGAGCCCGGGAGGCGGGAAACTCCGCCGAGTCCATGGCCTTGGCAACCTGTTGTGCTTGGAGGTGGACCCTTGTCCTGAAGCAGTGTCTGAAGGCTCCCTGGTCTGACCCAGGAAGCTCCTGCCAACAGGAGGTGGAGCACAGGAGGAGACAGAGGCTAGCTGGAGCGTCACCACTGGAAGCCCGCGGTCCCCCCGGGTGGAGCCCTTGGGGACCCGGGCCACTTGGGCTTAGGTGGGCCTCGCAGGGTCTCCCAGAAAGGAAGTTCAATGGTGTGCCAACCAGGATCAAGGGTGGGCGGTCAACGTCACAGGTGAAGGTCTGAGGAATCAGAGAAGGCCAGAACAGTGTCTGAGATGTCAAGGCAAGGAGCAAGGCCAGAATCAAGGAAGCAAGGTCAGTAGTAGCAGAGGTCAAGTTCCAAAGGTCAATCCGAGAGTAGTCAGCGAAAGCAGAGGTCAAGTTCCAAAGGTCAGTTCAAGAGTAGTCAGCCAAAACAGGAGTCAAGTTCCAGAGGTCAGACATGGTTGAGTAGACAGACAGGGGTCAATATCTGGCCAGTAATCAATATAGTCAAGAGCAGGCAGAGGTCAGTACCAGAGAGTCAGTCCAAGAGGTACTACCTGGGGGAAACGTAGAGCAGACAGACACTGAAACAGAAGGATGTTGGAACAAGGCTGGAACAAGACAGGAACAGAGATCAGACACGGAGGCAAACTAGTACACACAAGGTGTCGCCCCAATTGCCAAGGCAAGAAAGTGCAGGCAGGGACTTCCTTTAGTACCGCGCTCAATCAGGGTGCGCCGCGGAGCTAGGACCCGCCCCTGGCCCTATATGGGACAGGGCTGTCCGCACGTGCAAGCCTAGGGGCAGGACCGACACCATGGAGGATATCGAGCCCCACCGTGAGGCCTGGTGTGCTGAGGAAAACCCGGCGACCGCCGCCGCGGAACGCCAAGGCCTGGAGGAGCTTGCGGCTGCTGCTGGAGAGGCCAACCCGGAACCTGCAAGAGAGTTGGAGAGGTGAGCAGGCCTGTGTGTGGGCTGAGCGCGGATGGGGCGTGCAACACTATCTTTACATTCTGTTGTCAGAGTGGACATTCCCAGATTACTTTTTCTGTTTTGGGCATTGTCTGCAGTTAAAACTAAGTCTTTCACTTTTAAGTCCAAGCAAGCTCTAAGTCCCAACACTAGATTGGCCACAGTCTTTAAAATGCAAAACTCCAGGCTTTCTCTGTATTTTTTGTATTTACAGTCCAAAGGGCATACACTTTTCATATTCATCTGCTTCCCTCCACTTCCATACAGCTTGCATTTGGTGGCTTTCATTAGTACTAAAAAGTTTTTCTGCTAAAATATATCACATTTAAATGCATCTCTACATGGATGTGCGATATAATTGTGCCGGTCACACCTGAGACAGGTGAAGTAGTGATGTCACCTAACACACTTTGGTGCCTCTCTTTCCATGTGGCTACCACCATTTATAAATCCACCATGGGCAGCCAGGATTGTTTCTGCGCTTTGTATTCTAAGTACCCCACAGAAGGTAAGTGAGGGCCAGAGATGAAATCTCAGGCCCCAGCAAATGTTACAGGGAGTGGCAGGGGCCTCTGGAGGCCTAGTGACAAGGGCCAAAGCTTTAGGAGTCTATCCTTAGGAGGCTGCAGGAGCGTCTGTGGGGCCCTGGGAGGGCTCCAGCAAGGCCTCAGCGCAACCTAGCTGGGTAAGACACAGCCCCAAGGATTTCTTTTGGTTTGGATAGCATCCAGGGGGCTATGTTGACTCTTTTTTGTTATTTTGGGTTCTTTTTGGAAATCAAAAATACCTGAACAATTTTGGATATTTTTAGGAAAGACCATTTTTGGAAAATGGCCTCATTCATCTTGTTTTACCCATTCAGGTAAAGGAAATGCAAATCCTTAGTATCTGAGTCAGGGAACCCTACCATTAGAAAACTGGAAGGGTTGTTCCTCTAAATCATAACAACAAGTTGTTTGAACACTCCATGTCCAGAGCACTTCAAAATCCATGCCCAGAGCAGTTCTAAATCCATTAATTTATTTATTTAAATATTATTTATCTATCACTTTACTGAAAACATCTCCCAAAATAATTTACAAATTAAATGAAAGAAGAGATGCCATGTGCATGTTTATTTTTAAAATCTCTACCAAGCCACTGATGGTATTGTTTGCCCCATAATCATATTTTCACATGGGATTCACATTTTGTTTCTCCATCGAATTCTATTGAGCTAGAAGGACTAAGTGTTTTGAACAGCATGCAAGTGAGACTGTATGGAGAATGAAGCATTACGTCTTTTTTTTTCCCTGAGACCATGCTAACTGTGTATGCTTGAGCGGTTTTTTCTGCCTTTTGTGACAGAAGACTGATGTCATAAAGCAAATTTGCATTACATGAGAGTCAAGCATAAGACAATGAAACAGCTAATGTATTTTATGGCCAGTGCTGTTGGAATACAATTTTATTCTCTATGGAGATTCACACTGAAGAATATCAGTGTAATCCCCCCTTTGTGTGGCAGCTAACCACCAATGGGGCCATAAAATAAGTTCTTATCTCTTTGGGGCTGGAATCACTCCTAACTGGCTCCTTTATAATCTTCCTTCCCCAGGGTCTGGATTTGTTGTTGGTAGGGGAAAAGATTCATCTTTCAGGGCTCTGAGTGACAGGGGCTCCTTTGCTGTAACTTCTTGGGATGTGCATTCGTTTTTAACGCATGGGCAATCTGCAACGCATAAGTCCCTATTCGTTGTATTCGTGGGTTTGAGAAATGCATCGCGATCCCCCACGAATAAAACATATCATATTAATCATATCCGTTTCATTCTTTTGGTTCACAGTGATTTCTTAGCGGCCGTTTGAAATAGGAGAAGGCCATGTGGGAGTATCCATAGCAAAAACCAGCCCTTTCCTATGAGTCATAAGTGACCTCACAGCCGTCATAGAGTGGGTCAGACAGGTTGGCAAGGAGACAAGAATGCAACCTATCAGAGCTAAGCATTTTTCTAATGCAGCTAATCGCCTCTCTCACTCAATACTCTGTGACGCTATTCCTTATGATGCAGCACTATTTATTAGGGATGTGAGTCGTTTTTGGACGATTTAAAAAATTCATCAGATAATTTTTAAATTGTCAAAAATCATTAGAGTCGCGATACAACAGAAATTCCCCCGATTTATCGTGTTTTTATCGCATTTGCTTTGCAATACAGGTGGCAATGTAGGAGAGCTATTCCTGCATTTTTGTTTTTTCAGGCCTGCTTGGAGGACACTGGAAAATCCTGCCTGGAGAGCCTAATCAAGGTTGGGAGGCTGCACGTCCAAACCACTAACTGGCTGGTTGAGGCAACTCTGGGTAGTTTTGATGGCCGGTGCCATCTTTAAAGACAGGGGCCAGCCAATTGGATGGCCAAACCTCCTTCCTCATGGAGGATACAGAGTTCCTTACCCTGAGCTCCCAGGAACAGGGCTCCCCATGCCCTGAACCCAGGTAATACCCAGTGGTCTCACAAGAACTCCTATAAAGAAAAATACTAATTCTCAAAACTACCCAGAGTTGCCTCAACCAGCCAGTTAGTGGTTTGGACATGCAGCCTCCCAACCTTGATTAGGCTCTCCAGGCAGGATTTTCCAGTGTCCTCCCAGCCGAAATCGATCGTTAAGACGATCGAGGACACGATTCACATCTCTATTTACCATTACATGCTCTCTCCTATCAGTCAATCAGTTTGTAATCCATGCTACCACCTTGGTGCTCACTCCCAAGCTTCTCATTTCTGTTCTCAAGCCTCTAATGTGAAGCTGTATCAAAAGTTTTGCTGACATCCAAGGAGATAACATTGAGTGCTCTTCCTTGATCCAATTCTCTAGTCACCCAGAGGTACCTCCCTTTTTACTAGCTGCCTAACTAAAAGGAGTTCACTAAAGGCCGTGATGGCCTAGCTAAAAAGGAGTTCATTAAAGGCCGTGATGGTATGAGCCTGAAGGGGCCATTAAATCAGGGAAAAATTTTCCATTCTTTTTACTGATTTATAAGAATGGAAAAAGAAAAAGAGTTTTCATATTCATAGATATGACAGGGTTAAAAACTAAAGAAAGATGTTACACAGCACACTGTTGCTATTGCACTCGGGGGTGGACACTTGTCCTGGAGCAGTGGAGAATGGCTCCCTGGTAGGGACCAGGAAGCAACTGCCCCCAGGGGGCAGAGCACTGGAGGAGACAGAGGCTAGGATGAGCTTCACCACAGGAAGCCTGAGGTCCCCCCGGGAGGAGCCCATAGGGACCCGGGACGCTTGAACTTAGGTGGGCCTCACAGGGTCTCCTAGAAGGATGGAAGTCCAGCATGCCCACAGACAGAAGGGGAGTGCGGTCAGGTTCGAGACTAGAGGTCAGGTGGAACAAGGAGGACCAGACTAGCATAGGTGATAACAAGGCTAGGAACAGAGCCAGAATCTAGAGACATGGTCAAGCAGGCAGAGGTCAGAGTCCGGGGTCAGTCTGAGAAGTAGTCAGCAAACCAGAGGTCAGGTATCGGAGGTCAGATGAGGTCACAAGCAGGCTGAGGTCAGAAGGCAGGCAGCAGCCAGGCAGATGAGTCGAGAGGCAGGCTGGAGTCAAAAGGCAGGCGGCAGGCAGGCAGGTTGAGGAACAGACTGGAGTGAAGATTTGTTGTATTCGTGGGAATCACGATACGTTTCACTTCCCTATGAATACAATGAATATGGCCCTATACGTTGCAGATTGCCAATATGTAGCAAATGAATGCACACCCCTAGTCTACAGTGCCCTGATCCTTGCCTTTGTCTACAGTGTCCTCGCTTCAGCCTTCATCTACAGTGTCCTCGCTTCAGTCCTCTCTACAGTGTCCTCGCTTCAGTCCTCATCTATGTCTTCTGTGTTCTAAGGACTCCATCTGCCCTCGTCCTCTGTCCGGCCTGCCACCTCTTGCCGTATCCAGCAGCAGATCCGAAAGGGATTGTAATGGTCGTAGGACTGTTCATCGATCAACATTGCTTTGTTGGTCATCCTGGGGTGTGCAGGTCCAGTAGAGGGTCAGACTTGTATTCCTGTCTTCACTTCAGCCTTGTCCTGTTCTTCGTTACCTGTGCTTGCACCAGCTCACCTCCCACAGTGTGTCTTGGGGCTCCTCCCTGGTTCATGCCATGGCCCAAGGGCTCACATCTGCTTTACAGACGAACACCCCTCCGCGCCCGTAACAATAGCCGAAGGCCTCCAAGCCCTCAGTTCGTAACAGCTGCCGGAGGTCGTGCTCGTAACACAAGCTCACTCAACCAACCCAAAATTCACTCATGACAACCAAACAACCAAACACCAGCAACCACCTGGCCGAATTCTTCAATAACAAAATTCTAAATCTACTTGAAAAAACCCTATCACAAACTTTGAGGCCACTACAGATCCACTCAAAATCAACAACAAATGGACTCGCTTCGAAGATGTTTCATCAACTGAAATCAAATCCATCATACAAAACATGAACCCTGAAGCCCATCCCATCGACCCAATTCCTATAAAATACCTTAAACAAATACCAAGCCACATTGCCAAACCAATCACATCCATAATCAACCTCTCACTCGACCAAGGCATCTTCCCCAAAAACCTAAAATGCACCATCATCAAGCTGATACTCAAAAAACCTCATCTCGATGAAACTGATCTAGCAAATGTCAGACCAATTTCGAACCTACCCTTCATAGCCAAGATCCTTGAAAAAATTGCAAACCATCAACTCAGCGAACACTTGGACTCCCACAATATTCTCTTCCCTACGCAACACGGCTTTAGAACCTCCCTCAGCACTGAAACACTATTACTCTCCCTCTCAGACACAATCCTCAAAGGACTCGACTGTAACACCTCCTACTTACTCATCCTCCTCGACATATCAGCCGCATTTGATACCATCATCTACAAAACCTTAATACAGACTACAGGAAATTGGACTACAAGCCACAACGCTCAGCTGGTTTAAACCCTACCTATCAAACACATCATACAAGGTCAAATTCAATGACATCGAATCCAAGCCAATCTCCCTACCTCACGGAGTTCCACAAGGCTCTTCCCTATCCTCCATTTTATTCAATATCTATATGACCCCACTATGCAAACTCCTCAAGGAAGCAGATCTATTGCATTACGTATACACCGATGATGTACAAATCTTGCTCCCAAAGACTCCATCGAACACACCCTAGAGTGATGGAACACACATCTCTCATCAATAAAGCACCTACTATCACAACTATCCCTTACTCTCAATCACGCAAAAACTGAAATCTTATACATATCCAGATACCCCCCTACCACCCCCCACCAACCCCTCCACACAACATCCTACAAACCATATACTCCCTACAGTCAAAAACCTTGGTATCTTTCTCGACAACCAACTGAAACACATCATCAACCTACTAAAAGATGGATTCTACAAACTCCAAATCCTAAGAAAGCTCAAAACACTGCTATACCCTCAAGTCTTTTGAACAGTCCTTCAGGCTCTTCTCTTCTCTAAACTTGACTACTGCAATGCCCTGCTACTAGGCCTTCCAGCCTCCACCCTCAACCCATTCAACTACTCCAGAACGCTGCAGCCAGAGCACTCACAAACAGCAAGAAATCAGACCACATCACACCCATCCTCAAAGACCTAAACTAGCTTCCAATCCCTCAGCGAATATAGTACAAAACTCTAACCATCATCCACAAAATCATCCACAACAACCAAACCAATTGGCTGCCCACCCCACTTCTCCTCCATACCCCCACATGGAATCCTCACTCATCAAACTCTGGCCTTCTACAAATACTGCCCCCTAAAGCCACTCAATGGATATCAATAAGGGAACGAACATTTTCCTATGCCGGCCCCATGCTATGGAACAAACTCCCCACAGAACAGATCCATCTACCCAATCTTTCAAAAAAATCTTAAAACAAGGTTATTCCGCAAAGCTTTTCCAAAATTACACACAAACCAACCCAAAACCAAACCCTAATCATGCACTCAGAGCAACCCCCCTCCCCATTACCACACCAATAAAGTTACACCAATGCTAATTGCTCTCATTATATTACTATTTATGCTGTCTATTTATGCTATCTATTTAACTATTTATGCTGTCTATTTATGCTATTTAACTATGCCAACCATCTCTATTACCCTCTTTGTTACAAAATATACCTAATGATAATTATTGTTACCCTGTCACTCTAATATTTCTACTATCTATGCAATATATTATCTATGCTATCTTTTCGGCACTGATTTTTACCCATGTTGCTACTATAACTTCCTATGACATTTCTCTAATCATTTACTGTATCTGTCACAAATTATTTGTAAACCAATGTGATATATTTATTTATTATTTTTTTTAAATTTAAAAACTTTTCTATACCATCGCTAAGTTATATACCATCGCAACGGTTTACAAATAGGCACATAGACTAAGGTAAGTAAATGTAGGATATCTTACATTCTAACAGGTGCCAATAAAGTTCGGTTACAATTTCATATATAAAATCATTATTTGAGTAATGTTGGTCAAGTCCAGGTATATTATTGAGTTACTATCGCTTTGAAATATTACTTCTTAAAAGTAGGATTGATTAAATTCATTCTCATCTGCATTACCTTGTACTTTCATTCTCTACCCTCCACACTCTTTAGTGAAGGCTTTTTTAAAGAGCCATGTTTTTAGATTTTTCTTAAAAGTTTTGAGATTATTCTGTAATCTGAGTTCGGGTGGCATCGGGTTCCATAGTATGGGCTCAGCCAATGATAAAGCCCTTTCTCTCACTTGGGTTAATTTTGCTGACTTTACTGAAGGGATTGTTAGTAGTGCTTTGTTTGCTGAGCGGAGGTTTCTTTGTGGAACGTGTACTCGTAAGGCTGTGTTTACTGTTTAGCCAGTCTGCTTCTTTATCATATATTAGTTTGTGTATGGTGCATAAGGCTTTGTATTTTATCCTGTATTCGATGGGTAACCAATGTAAGTCTGGTAGAGTTTCGGTTATATGGTCTCTCCTCTTTTTTCCCGTTAGTATTCTGGCTGCAGTATTTTGAAGTATCTGGAGTGGTCTTATCGATGTGCTTGGGAATCCTAGTAAGAGTGCGTTGCAGTAGTCAGTGCTAGAAAAGATAAGTGTTTGCAATACTGTTCTGAAGTGGGCAGAAGATTAAAACCATTACTCACACCGAGTAATGGTTTTAATCTTCTGAGGACCATAAGTTTTGCATAGCCTTCTCTTACTTTTATAGATATGTTTGCTTCAGGTTGATTTCTGGGTCCATTATTACTCCCAGATTCCTTACTTTTTCGGCTAGCTCAATTTTTTGGTTATTTCTTAGGGTTATTGGTGTTTGAATGATTTTAGTATGTTTTCTCTCAAGGTGAAGGAATTCAGTTTTGTCAATGTTGATAACCAGTTCCATCTGGTTTAGTAGTTGTTTAATTATGTCTAGGTACATGTTAGCTAGACTTAATTTTTTTTCAATTGTGTCGTCTATTGGTAGAATCAAACACCAGTATATAAACACCAGTATATAAAAACACAAACATACATAAATAAATAAACAAATACATAAATAAATAGTCAGTTTTATATTGAAGCATAAGGAAAGCTTTTTTTTACTCCCTGTACTTTTCCACTAAGATGCCTTCCAACTTCAGACACCTGGCTATTCTTGTCCTTGGGGGGCTTAAAAAATATAGAAAAGTTAACTTTCTTACAGTTACAAGCCCCCACCTGGCCATTTAAACCCCTGATAAGGACAGTACAAGGGAGAGGAGCAAGGTAAACCCTGTTTGACCACAAGAGAGACATTAAAAGGGCTAACCGCTTCATGATATTGGTAAGCAACTGATTATAATTATTTCTATATACCCTAGCTAGTATTAGCAAATTATGTAACAGAAAAAATTATTTTACAAGAAAAATGTCTTTAGTAGATATTTATCTGATTGCTATAATTTCAGTAACTATTGTTATCAAACTTATACTTATAGCTAAGTACTGTTTGATTAAGATAAGATTTGAGAGATATGCTTCATAAGCTAATCACATGCCTTAAAAGATTATAACTGTTATCTGAATAAAGAGTTTGTAATTTTCATACATTCAGACTGAATTATTTCTTTAAACAACTCTATTGGGGAATCCTCAGCTCTAAACTAATAAACACCTTCCCTAAGGACTGGAGGGTCTTATGAAAAGGTAGGATAGGAGCAGAGCTTATCCTGACTTTCACTAACAGAGGGAGCAGAGTAGCACACATGGGGAGGGAGAGAGGGTAAATGTTGGAGTCACTACATCCCTGTCATTGTTTTTGTGGGATTTGGGGAATGTTATGCTGGAGTTGCTGAGAGAGGCACTGGTAGGGACAGGGTCTCATATTGAGATACTGATGGGGCCAAGAGATAGAAAGAAATTGGGTAGTGTATGGGTGAGAGAAAGAGGGAAATTAAGGTCAGAGACAGGTGGGAACAGAGTGGGAGGATTGTGAGAGACTGGTGGGGATAGAATGGGGAAAGAGAGACTTGGAGGATTGAGAGATTGGGGGGAAAGATGGGATTGAGAGAGATGAGGAAAGGGACAGGGTGAGGGAATCAAGAGAGGGACTTGTAGGAGAATTGAGAAACACTGCTGAGGAAAGAGTTCAAGGACTGAAAGCCTTGTATGTCAGGGTGGAGGATTTCAGAGAGTTTGGTCAGGGGATCAAGAGAAATAATGGGAATAGTATGAGACAGAGAGAGAGAGCAACTGTTGGGGACAGGGTTGTGGAATTGAGAGACAGGATGGGACTGAGAGAGAAGCTGGCAGGGACAGGATGGGCAGATTAGGAGAGGAATGTTCTTGGAAGGGGGTACTCCATCTCCCCCCTTGTTTTGTTTTGTTTTTTTAACATGAGGTTCTTTGGTATTGTGCATTCTGATTTCTTGGCTCTTGGTGCACGAAAGGTTGACATAAAGCACTAAATGTACTTGTTTGGTATATTCTGTGCTTGGCAGAAAACATTGGTTCTATGTTTCCCATAAGCTGGGCATTAAGCGTTTGGCTTTATAACATTTCTGAAAGATGATGAAAGAGAGATTTTTCTTGCTCAAAGCCAACATTCTAACAATGTGCACCTGAAACTTTTCAATAATTACTTTCTTATTTACCACTTGGATACATCAAGTGTGTGAAGTGGAAAAGTAGAAGTAAACATGATGGAAGCCATCTGCTCAGCTAACTCTCTGTTACACCGGTCAACCACGCAGGCCGTGGCCAACCGTGCTTACCCGTTTCTACGGTGGACCAGCAGCCCCAGAGGCAGAAGTGCTGCCGCCGCCGAAGCCACACCCCCTGATGTCACCTAGACGCGCGCAGCGACGTCAGTCTTTCTTTTAAAGGTCCCAGCGCAGGAAATACCCAGGCCAGCCCCGGAAGTTCCCCACCTCTGTGGGGGTATTTAAACCTGCTCTTCTTTGCTTCAAATCAAGTTAGCAAGGACTCAGATTCGGATTGTCTATTTCTGGTCTAAGCAACTCTGCCACTTCCTGCTGCCACTGGAAGCTTTTCTTATGCCCTCTGGGGCTATCATCGCTAACTTGGGTACCCACTCCTCGGGGGCCCTTCTGTTTCCTTCCAGGTGCTTATTGGGGAATACCAGGTACTCGCTTCTCGAGGGCCTGTGCTCCCTGCCTAGTGCCTGCATCTCTACTATTTCTGCCTGCCAGGATTACCACCATTACAGCTACCATCTACTGTGAGTAACCTACCCATTCTCTAGTCCAGGGGTGGGCAATTCCGGTCCTCGAGGGCTGCAAACCGGTCGGGTTTTCAGGATATCCCTAATGAATATGCATGAAAATGATTTACATACGACTGAGGCAGAGTGCATGCAAATCTCTCTTGTGCATATTCATTAGGGATATCCTGAAAACCTGACCGGTTTGCGGCCCTCGAGGACCGGAATTGCCCACCCCTGCTCTAGTCTGTCTCACCTACAGTTCAGCACTGGGAGCCTGCATCGGGACTTTCTATCTTAGCTCGCACTGCCTATCTTCTATTTCGGAGTGAGACTGGATTCCTCTGCCAAGGATCCCTGGACTTCTTCACTGGGTTATTTCACTGCTGCCACCTCCTGGCAGAACCACCAAGTTGTATAATAAACTCTATCATCTGTGTCTACGTGTCTGCGTCAAGCCTAGTACTGCAGTTCCTCATGGGGCTCTTCCCCGTGGGAGTGACCATCACCGCTGTACCCAAGAATCCATTCCAACACCTCAAAACCAAACCAAAACACTGTCTCCAAGTCACCTTTCTCCCCCTATTCAATGCCTGATCTGTATATTACTAGAACCTCTGTTCTACCCTCATAGCTCAACCTAATTCTGACCTGGAACATTTTATGTTATGTTAGCAGAGGTGACTAAGCCTGGACATTCTATAGGCAAGTTGAGTTGAGGAATTTGTATTGACCTAAGGCTATTTTTTTCCACCATAAACACATAGGGAAAAAGCCGTTACTACATCTGACCTTAAAAGTTAAATACAAAGAGAAGCAAATTAGTTATCATAGGAGAAAGTGAAACACAAGAAGAAAAGGTGACAGCTCACACTCAGGTTAATGTAGTGCCATCTTACCTTGCTCTTTGTGTGGTCACACCATTCCTCCATGCAAGATACAAAAGTGCAGCTGATGCACTGTTGATTTGCTACTTTTGGGATAACTATAACCTTTCCCTACATCCGACTCATACTGTCATTTCCCTGATCATATGATTCCAAGAGCCATTGAAGCAAAGGGAAAGATGTGGCCAATGAGAAAACTGAAAGGAGTGTTGTGCTCTGTGGTCCGCAGTAGGGGTGTGCATTCATTTTCGCTGAAATGGCAATCCGCAACGTATATGTCCCTATTCGTTATATTCATGGGGAGGCGAAACGTATCACGACTCCCCACGAATATAACTTATCATCCGTTTCATCCGTTGCATGGCGCATGGCGCTCGCGCTTTTCTTCGCCGCCATTTGCAATTGGAGGACACCATTTTGGTGTATCCACTATCCAGAGTCAAAAACCAGCCCTTTCCTGTGAGTCATCAGTGACTCACAAGAAAGGGTCGGACAGGTTGGCATGGATACCGGAATGCAGCGTATCAGCGATAACATTTTGTGAAATGCACTGAATGCAGCCAATCGCGCTGTCATTCAGTGCTCGGTGACGATTTTCCTGATGACCCAGCACTATATATACTTAAGCACACGGCGTGCCACACACTTTCTTTGCAGGGGTGGTGTGGGGAGGTGGTCTCTGTGGAAGCAGGCTGCACTCAGAGATAATCTGAGTTCAGAAATCTCTATTGAATTGCTAGCTAGGCTAGTTTGTAGGGGAAAAAAAGCTATTTATTCTTTATTTGGCTGCAGTACCTGTGCCACCTAGCCCTGTTTGTTTTTCCAGCACTTTATTTAGGTGATCTGAGACGGTCTCTCTGTCAGGGAGAGAAGCTGCTAGCAGGGCCGTTTTGTTTCATTCACCCTCTGGGCTAGGCTGCAAGTAACCACGATTTGGGTGTTGTGGCTGAAAGAGATATATTGGAAAATATATTTCATCGATTTTCCTGCTGTGCCAACAATTCCAGCTTTTTAAAACTGAGTTTTAATTCAACTCAGTCTCTCTGTGCACTGGGCTTCAGTGGGCAGTGGGTAGTTTACCAGACTGAACTTTATTATTGGGACAGTCTGTGCAGTGAAATCCCCAGTCTGCCTCTTTTGTGCTTACAAGCAAGCTGCATGTGTGTGCATACCACACACATTACATTGGTGCATAGCAAGGCACTGTGACAGTGGGCAATGGGTAGTTTAACAGACTGAACTTTATTATTGGGACAGTACGTGCAGTGAAATCCCCAGTCTGCCTCTTTTGTGCTTACAAGCAAGCTGCATGTGTGTGCATACCACACACGTTACATTGGTGCATAGCAAGGCACTGTGACAGTGGGCAGCCAGTAGGCACTAGGCAGTGACATTAAATACATAATGTCTTGGAAAGCTAGATGTAGTTGAGTGATTGTGACTGGCAGAGGAGGCACTTCAAAAGGCACTAGTGCCACTCCCCCATCAAAGTTAAAAAGGGACCTGCCACAATCTAAACTCTTTGGAGGGGCAGGCAGTTCCATCCAGAAAAAAATGAAATCTCACCATGATGCATCGCCATCACCACCACCAGTTTCTGACCCTGTAGTTTTGGAGGTGAGGGAAGGGGAGGCTGAGTCATGCCAGACAAAATGTTGACACCCAAAGGCAGCAGGGGGACAGAAGTCTCGACTAACGCTTAGCGTTGACAATGTAGCGCAGTCACTGTTTACCTCTGATTCAGATGAAGAATCATCTGGTGTGGGATTCTCATCAGAAACGGAAGAAGTAATAGCTGACGAAGCTTTAGGAGGATCAGTTAGTCCTGTCTCAGCCTCCACTTCAATACAGCAGGGGAGAGATGAAACTAATGAGGAGGAGGAGGAAAGGAAGGAAGAGCAGTCAGCGCAGGCACAGAGGGTGACTGAGGCCCCTGGCATTGCTTCTTAGGATGCACCCACTACTTCAGCTCCAGTACCAGCATCCACCCGCAAGGCTATAGAGAATGGAGGATCACGAAAGACATCTGTGATCTGGAGCCACTTTAAAGTGACGGAGGACCTGCGTTTTGCTCGGTGTAATTAATGTGGCAGGGCTAGTAGCAGAGGCAAGCAAATGGGACATCTATCTAATTTTGGCATGACGCATCATATGAAGAGGCAAAACCCAACAAGAGTACTGCCATCTGGGGATGGTGGCAGTACCAGTCAGGGGACACATTCCAAGCAGCGTAAAGTGGTTGAAAAGCAGCAGAGTCAGCCCACACCCTCATCTCCTTCTAACAGTCAGGTGGCAGACCAGAACCCCCTGACATGTGGCAAAAGCGACAACCCACCATGGAGGAAATGGGGTGGAGTGCGGTAACAATATCCCAGGGTAGGAGGCAGGCAGCCTCAAAAGTTGTAACCAGGAGCATTGGGGAAATGATTGCCCTTGATGACCAGCCCTTGCAGTTAGGCTTAACACTGCCCTTCGCGTACACATCCCCAACAGAAACCTAAGATCAGCCAACAAAGCACTACTAACCATTCCATCAGTCAAAACAGCAAGACTAACACAGGTAAGAGAGAGAGCATTATCATTATCAGGTCCCATACTATGGAACTCCATGCCCCTTTAGGGAACATTTAGGTAAAACCTAAAAACCTGGATCTTTAAACAAGCTTTTCAAAAAGAGAAGGGAGAATGAAAACCAGGGAAATGCATGGTACGAACAAGAAGCACCCAACCACACAAAGTAATCACTAACGGGTCTATCCTGTAAAGTGCGGCCGCGTTTACCCTGCTCCTAAGCCACTTTTTACTCACTTTCCCACAGCGTTAGCCCTTCCTGCGATCTCGAATCCCCTTTAACCTACTCCTACCGCGTCCTAAATTCCCCGGGCAACCCCTTCCGCACGCGGCATGCATATTGCATGCAAACGAGCGAATTAGCTATTCCCTAGCATCCCGTAACCCGCGCCCCAACTATCGCTAGTTTTCCCTGCCGTTTTGTCGCGCGTTTAACCTGCAAACTTATCGCCTACCCTGACCCCTGCGGTAGAGGCAGGGGTAAGGGTAGGTGGCAAGCTTTCCCCCAGCCCCCGCTCACCTGCCCCGGCCGCGATCATGGGTGCCGGTCTCCGTGGCAGCCCCAGTCCTCTCCCCTGCTCCCAAAGCCAAAAAAAAAGCGAAAAAAACGTTGCAGCCCCTCTCCAATGTCCGGACTGGGGCTGCCACGGAGACTGCAACGGCGAAGAAAAAAAAACCAAAAGAAATTTTGGTTTTTTTTTTTGCTTCGCCGCTGTGTTTCTCCTCCTCCCGGAGCAGGGCGCGAAAAGCAGCCTTGCTCCGGGAGAAGGATAGACACAGCGGCAAAGCAAAAAAAACCCAAAAGCAATTTTGTTTTTTTTTTCCAAAAAGCGACAATTTTGGTTTTTTTTCCAAAAGCGACTTACTTTTGGGATCTGTCAAGATCCCAAAAGTAAGTCGCTTTTGGACGCCTGCACAACTTACGTTTTTTGAAGTCATCAGCAGGAACACGATCATAGCTCCTCCCGACGAAGCTCCTCCCGACGAAGACAAAGATGGCCGCCTGCACGGGGGAAAGCTGCAATTGGCCGCTGAAGACATGACGCCACGTCTTGAGCGGCCAATTGTACGCTTCCCCCCGTGCAGGCGGCCATCTTTCTTCGTCGGGAGGAGCTATGATCGTGTTCCTGCTGATGGCTTCAAAAAACGACTTATTTTTGGGATCTTGACAGATCCCAAAAGTAAGTCGCTTTTGGAAAAAAACCAAAATTGTCGCTTTTTGAAAAAAAAAACCAAAATTGCTTTTGGTTTTTTTTCTTCGCCGTTGCTTCGCTGTTGCAGTCTCCGTGGCAGCCCCTGTCCGGACATTGGAGGGGGGCTGCAACGTTTTTTTCGCTTTTTTTTTTTTGGCTTTGGGAGCAGGGGAGAGGACTGGGGCTGCCACGGAGACCGGCACCCATGATCGCGGCCGGGGCAGGTGAGTGGGGGCTGGGGGAGGAGGAGAGACACAGCGGCGAAGCAAAAAAACAAAACCCAAAAGCAAGAAGTAAGTCGCTTCGCCGCTTCCCTCCTCCCGGAGCAAGGCTGCTTTTCGCGCCCTGCTCCGGGAGGAGGGAAGAGTGAAGCGGCGAAGCGACTTACTTTTTGCTTTTGGTTTTTTCGCTTTTTTTTTTTGCTTCGCCGCTGTCATCTCTTCTCCCCTCCTCCCTGGTATCTGTCATTTCAAATGACATTTGAAATGACAGATACCAGCGTGGCGTGAAGCCTTAGGCCCGCGCACCCAGGATACTGTATAGGCGCTCTATCCAGTAAAATGGGTTGCGCGGGCCTAAGGCATTACGGACGCGGTTTACATTTGCATGAAATTAGTGTTCAGGATCGAGCGGTAGGTGAGCTGCACTGTGTGTGCGGCAACCGCGGGTGCCGTAGGCACTAACGCAGCTCTTCCTACCGCTCGGTACTGGATAGACCTGTAAGTGTGTAGTTTTTAAGTGAACTCCGCAGTAAAGGATAAAGCTACAATTAGAGAATGAGTCCTGTACTCAAACTGCTATAGAATTGAACTAGACATGTTTTTTAGGGATGTGCAGACCAAAAGTTTAAGTTCATAAGTCCATAAGTTGAAAGGGGGGGTCATTTGCGGTCAATATGGACATATGGAGAATTCCATAAGTTGAGTCTATGTCCATATGTGCAAATAAAAATTTAAATAAAAATTTAAACCCCTCACCCTCCTTAATCCCCCCTCCCAAGACTTACCAAAACTTGAGCGGGGAGTCAGGACGTCAGGACGCCATTTCTGAACTCCTTTGTGAGGAGCACGTGACGTCGACGTCACGTCTGAGTGACGCGGCGTCACGTGATTCCCCCCGCGATCGCTCCGGGACGCTCGTTGCACCCAAAAGGAACTTTTGGCCAGCTTGGGGGGGTCAGGGGGCCCCCCCAAGCTGGCCATAAGTTCAGTTTGTTCAAAACGAGGGGTCCGGGGAGCGGAACCCCGGTGGACACGTGACAGCCGCGTCATCGACGTGACGCGGACGTCACATGCTCCTCGCAAAACCACTGGGAGGAATGGCTTCCTACTCCCCTCTGGACCACCAGGGAATTTTGGTAAGTTTTGGGGGGGATTAAGGAGGGTGAGGGGTTTAAATTTTTATTTTAGATCAACGATCGCGATTTCCAACATATTCAACATAGCTATGTTGAATAAGTTGGAAATCCGATCGTTTAAGCCTCATCTTTTTTTTAAGTTAAAAAAAAATATAAGTAGCGTTTTACATTTAAGTTCAAAACGAATGCACACCCCTAATGTTTTTTCAACCTCATTTAATAATTAATCTTGCTTAAAAACTGTTACCGAATCGTATGGCACCTATGTAAAATGTAAGATTACAATAGCATTACTTTAGGTGCCTTTATGTAAACCGTTGTGACGGTACCCACCTTAACGACGGTATAGAAAAAGATTTAAATAAAATAAAATAAATAAATAGTGGAGAATATGGGTTTCAAGCGTTTTCTGAAGGTCGTAGTTCCAAATTACAAAGTCCCCCCCAGAACCACATTTAGCAGAAAGGTCATCCCCAGCCTGTACAAGCAGTGTCGCAGTCACATGCAAGTGCTGCTAGCTAAGGCAGAGGGGAGAGTGCATTTCACCTGCGATATCTGGACCGCCATGAATGCTGCACACTTTTACCTCTCCCTGACAGCACACTGGTGGGACCTGGCTGAGGCAGGGGCAGCCAGCAGCTCTATTACTGAACAAGCATCAGGGTGGAGGTGGGCTTTACTGCACCTGACGGACCAGGCCCATACCGCAGCCAATATTCTGGCATGCATCAGACAGATGCTGGAAGGCTGGCAACTACACCAGTGAGACAAAAATCCTCAGGAAGGGTTCTTTGTCACAGATAATGGTGCAAACATGGTTAAGGCAATAAATGATGGGCACTTTAAGAACATCCGATGTTTTGCAAACACTCTGTACCTGGTAGTGAAGTAAGCTCTGGGGGTTGGATTCCAATGACAAAGAGAATGAATACCTACATAGGTTAATAAAGAAGTGCAGGAACATAGAACCACTTCCACAGAAGTGTGAAGGCGGAGCAGATTCTCCGACAAAAGCAGACTGATTTGGATATGCCTCACAAGGATCTCATTCAAGACATTGCCACCCGGTGGAATTCCATCTTTATGATGCTTGAGAGGTTAGTGGAGCTGCAGACACCTCTTCATGAACTTTCTGGTACAATGGACATAGGTGTGCAGAATCCCCTAGGGCATCATGATTGGTTAGTCATGAGTCAGCTGGTAAAAATCCTGCAGCCTTTCAAGGATGTCACAGAGGAGCTGAGTTCCAGAAGTGCCACCTTCCCTGACATCATCCCTATAGTTAATCTCCTGGATAAACATTTGGAGGCCTTTAAATAGGAAGAGGGAATGACAGTTGAGGTGCTACATTGTCTGGATGTTTTGCAGCAGCAGGTGGAAGAGAGATTAAGGCCTTTAACAGAAAAGAACACATACATGCTCACCACAGAAATTGAGGACAGAGTCAATCCCACCCAGGGACATAAGGCCTGGATGGACAGGCAAATCAATCAAGGTCAAACCCTTGTAGGGTCATAAGGCCTGGACGAAAAAGCACAGCAATCAAGGTCAAACATTTGTAGGGACATAAGGCCTGGACGAACAGACACAGCAATCGAGGTCAAACCCTTGTAGGAACAAAAGGCCTGGACGCACAGGTACAGCAATAGAGGATTTTCTTTGTGCAGGTATGTTGTGGTTTGACCTGTCACTTCTTCCTGAACTAATTCACTGCCAGAAAAAAATGGCATCTTTTTCATTTCTGAAAGATAATTCAATAGAGGATGCTTTTAGAGCAATGGAGACTGCCATTTGTGAAGCAAGAACTGACTAGCCTCTTCCAGTCATTATCAACTCGCCTCCATCTTCAATATCCTTTGGGGCCTCAATCATGCTCTTGTTCCCTATCCCTATCACCAAAAACCTCTGCAATAACCGCATAAAGCGCGCTGGACCCTACAGTCTTCCACATAAGCGTCTGATACTAATAAGACAACCCCATTCACCCAATCCTTGGGCTTTTCTTATTCTCTCTAACATTCTTTAACACACAATCAATTTCGAAAAAAAACACATTAATCAACGACTATCTCCTGGACTCACAACCGGATTTATGTGCAATCACTGAAACCTGGTTAAACCAACAGACCTAGTTCTAATCAATCAATGACCCATTCACCTCTATGATATCTATTCAACACTGAGACCCAAAAAAAGAGGGGGGGGGGGGAACTCTGCTTAGCTGCTATAAAAGAGCTGAGACTATCACTACAGATCACTATACACACCTCCTGTCTGGAATTTGCCCTTTTTAGCTCAAAACAGCTCCAAATTTGTTTACTCTTAACGCTCCGCCCCCGGCCTCCTAGATTCGGATCCATCTCCACTCATTGAGCTCATTGCCAAGCACCTCAAAAATGACACCCCAGCAGTCATCTTGGGAGACTTCAAACCTTCACATTGATGCGATCCCCCTATCCTCCAATTGCAAAATGCTATTATCCTCCTTCAAGGCTATGGGCTTTTCACAAATCGTTACAAGTCCCATGCACAAAGCGGGGCACACACTGTTCCTTATATTCATAAATCAGGCCTTACACAATTTTCCCCGCCGCATTGCTCCCCTATCCCATGGTCAGACCATCTAATGATCACAACAGATCTCTGTATCAAGGACAACCCTGTGTCACCAAACACCAAAACCACAATTCACTACAGGAACTCCTGCTCCATGGAAGACCTTACCTCTCACCTTTCATCGGAACTCACTAACCTCGACCTTTCCAACGCAGATACAGCCATCTCTACATGGCATAGCATCACAAACAAGGTGGCAGAAAAATTATGTCCCCTAAAAACTAAAGAGCTAGACCCATCCTGTAAAAACAAAAAAAACCATGGTTCACACAAGAACTAAAAAACATCAAATTAGAACTGAGAAAAAAAGAACACGCATGGCGAAAGAGACCATCTAACGTTACACTAACTGAGTACAAAACCCTCATGCACAGTTACAGAAATAACATCCTTCGCACAAAGAGAGATTTTTATGCCCGCAAAATTCACAATTTTTCCTTCGACGCCAAAGCACTGTTCTCATATGTCTCAGAGCTCACAAAACCCACCTCACCAGTTATCCCTGATGATCAAGCACAATCGAGATGCACAGAACTTGCACAATTTTCGAAAACAAAATCCTCAATCTAATAGCTCCTCTGGCAACGCATAATTTAGAACCTCCTTCTCTTTACTCTCCCCCCTTCAGCCAGAATGCAAACCTAGAATCCTTCGAACCCACCTCCTCACTCGAAATTGAATCGATTCTCAAAAAGATGAAACCCTCCACTCATCTGCTGGATTCCATTCTATCTAAATTACTACTCACCATCCCACCATCCTACCCTCAAACCTCTCCTCAAGAAACCCAACCTGAACCCTGCCGACCCGGCGAATTTTCGCCCCATCGCTAACCTACCGTTTGTTGCCAAACTTATGGAGAGAATAGTTAACAAACAGCAGTCGGAATACCTAGAAGACCACAAGATTCTTACAACAGCCCAATTCGGATTCCGAAAATCCCTCAGTACGGAATCCCTCTTAATCTCACTGACAGATAGCATCCTTACTGGTCTGGAGAAAAAGACTCCCTACCTCCTGGCACTTCTCGATATATCTGCAGGCATTTGACAACCGTAAAGCACTCTATCCTCATCAACCAGCTCTCAGACATAGGCATCTCAGGATCAGCCCTTGAATGGTTCAGATCATTCCTTAACACAATAGGACATATAAGGTCAGAATAAGCAATAAGGCTCTCACCCGGTCAAATCCACTCTCAGAGTCCCTCAAGGATCCTCTCTCTCCCCAACCCTATTTAACATCTATCTTCTCCCCCTATGTCATCTGCTCTCTAGTCTAAGGTCACACACTTCATCGGGCGAACGACCGGAGGAAGGCCTGCGCAACCGGCGCTGGAGACCCGCCGGGGTAAGGCCTACTAAAAAATCACACTTACCCCGATCCGCTCTGGCACCGATCACGAGGTGAACCGCGCCATCGACCCGACCGCTTCAGGAGCTCGGCCCGGCCCGATTTGGCCAGCCTCAGAGCTCAGCCTACTCCTGCACGCAAAAACGAGCAACCAATCAGAGGCTGCCCCTGCAGGGATTTAAATCCCCCCACAGCTAGGCGCCATCTCTCTTCATCGGGCGAATGACCGGAGGAAGGCCTGCGCAACTGGCACCGGAGACCCGCCGGGGTAAGGCCTACTAAAAAATCACACTTACCCCGATCCGCTCCGGCACCGATCATGAGGTGAACCGTGCCGTCGACCCGACCGCTTCAGGAGCTCGGCCCGATTTGGCCAGTCTCAGAGCTCAGCCTACTCCTGCACGCAAAAACGAGCAACCAATCAGAGGCTGCCCCTGCAGGGATTTAAATCCTCCGACAGCTAGGCGCCACGCGCCGAGCGTCGTGCATCGTGCACCGAAGGAGCGCGACAAAGGGGCCTGCCCCTTTGTGCGCCCCTTAGTGCAGCCCCGGGGTGCTGCCAGAGTCCCCTCTTCATTATTGCCCTTATTCCTCGCCTGCCTGGGACACCGGACCCCCTCGGACTATCTGCTCTTCTCCTCCAAGTCCACCACCTCCCTCTTATCTTACGAGCCAATGGTCGTCTCGCCCATTTCAGAGACCACCCGTCGGCATCCTATTCTCTTCCTAGTCACGCCAGCTACCTCATCTGGCCACAACGAAGAAGGTCTTAATTATCTGCTCACCCTCCAGGCGCAGTGCCCCTACTGTGCCGTGGCCTTCCTCTCCCTTTACCTCTTCCACTCTTCCTCCCTTTCATTCACTCTTCCACTACTCCACTCTTTTTCCGCTCCACCACCCAGCCTCCACCCAGAATGCGCATCTTCCCTATTCCCATAATATTCAACCACTTGGCCAAGCGGCCTAAACCTGCTGCTCCTCCTATCATCCGGCAACAGAGGCTAATTCCAATCATGATCTCACCGGTCACTCAAATTCTCGGACTATCGCTCTTCTCCCTTACACTTTTCAACGCCCAATCTCTCACCAAAAAAACTCACATTCTGAATGACTATCTGTTAGACGCTAAACCTGACATCTGTGCAGTCACAGAAACCTGATTGAAACCTAAGGATGTAGTATTAACTAACCAACTCCCAACTCAACTATATGACCTACTCTCAATCCCAAGACTCAAAAAAAGAGGAGGAGGGCTTCTTTTAGCTGTAAAAAAGGGTCTTGGCCTTTCGCTGCATCTGTCAACCTCCTCATCCAATCTCGAACTAGCCATTTTCAAATCTGAACATCTTCAACTCGGCTTATTCTACGCACCTCCAGGAAAAATTGATTTGGACCCTTCTTCCTTGATTGAATACACCACCAATCATTTCAACACCGACAAGCCAGCCATCCTGATGGGTGACTTCAATCTACACGTGGACGCTTCACCACAATTCCCAAACTGCAAAATCTTACTCTCCACTCTTAGCCACATGGGTTTCAAACAAAAAGTCAACAGCCCCACACACACAAAGCGGGCCACACATTGGACCTCATCTTTATAAATGAGGGCATCTCCTTATCCACCAACCCTACATTCTCCCTAGTCCCCTGGTCAGACCATCAGATCATCTCCACGGTGATGCAGATCAAAGAAACCCCCCCCCCCCCCCCATTCCTACCCCAAAACCACTATCCAATTTAGGAAACCCTGCTCCATAGACCACCTCAGCACTCAGCTTACTAAGGAACTAGCCCGACTCGACCTCGAAGACGCCAACACAGCTACCACTTTTTGGATCAATATTACAAACAAAGTGGCAGACCTATCCTGCCCAACAATCACCAAAACTTTACACCCAACACAGCACAACAGGAAGCCTTGGTTCACCCCAGAACTAAAGGCCCTTAAGCAGAACCTACGAAGCAAAGAACATAGATGGCGCAAAACCCCCGGTTCCGCGACTCTTATGGCCTACAAAGCCCTACTCAATGCCTATAGGTACGCCATCCACAGATCCAAGAAAGATTTCTTCTCTAAAAAAATCCACAATTTTATTTTTGTCTCCAAAGCCTTGTTTTCATATGTCTCAGCGCTCATCAAACCAGCCCCACCCATCATACCTGATGACCTAGCCCTCAGCAAAGCTTCTGATTTTGCCATCTACTTCGAAAACAAATATCGCACCCCTCACGGCCTTGAGTCAGAATTCTATCCTCCCTCGCATAACCTTACCACAACGCAACTCTTCCTTTGTATCCTTTGAGTCTATATCATCACTGGAAATTGAAAACATCCTGAAGAAGCTCAAACCTTCTTCACATCCATCAGACCCAATACCACCCAGTCTTCTTCTCTCCATTCCGAACATCATTTCTAAGCCTATTGCTGATATCATTAATTGCTCCCTTTCCCAAGGGCGGGTGCCTGACCAACTAAAACTTGCAATACTGAAACCCCTTTTAAAAAAACCTAACCTGTCTACTACGGACCCAGCTAACTTCCGCCCCATAGCAAACTTGCCTCTAACCGCAAAAATTATGGAAAAAATAGTAAACAAGCAATTGTCTGAATACTTGGAGGACAACAACTTTCTCTACCCTTCTCAGTTTGGCTTCCGCAAAACTCTAAACACAGAATCCCTCCTATCGTCCCTTTCGGATACCATCCTCCTTAACCTGGAAAAAAAACAACCTTACCTCCTAGTGCTTCTGGATTTATCTGCGGCCTTTGACACTGTGAACCATACAATCTTATTAGAGCGTCTGGCAGACATAGGTGTTAAGGGAGTTGCCCTAAGCTGGTTCAAATCCTTCCTCAACAACAGATTCATCAAGGTAAGGATCAACAACAAAGAATCACTCCCAATCAGATCTAACCTTGGAGTGCCCCAGGGCTCTTCCCTTTCACCCACCCTCTTCAACGTCTATCTTCTCCCTCTATGCCAGTTACTCACTAATCTAAATCTAACCCACTACCTCTACGCGGACGACATCCAGATCCTTCTTCCAATCATTGACTCTCTTCAAAAAACATGGGCACACTGGAATAGCTGTCTTCAAGAAATCAACCGCCTCTTCACAAGCCTTAACCTAGTCCTCAATACCAATAAAACGGAGATCCTCATCATTTCCCTTGATGATAACAACATTCCCCTCAACTCTCCAAGTTCCTCCCAATTTGCCAAAACAACCATCAATCACTCATCATCCATAAGAGATTTAGAGGTTCTGCTTGATAACCGACTAAACCTAAAAAACTTTGTACAAAACACTACTAAAGAATGCTTCTTCAAATTGCAAGTTCTTAAAAAACTGAAACCTCTTCTTCACTTTCGAGACTTCCAGCTGGTGCTTCAATCCATCATCTTATCGAAAGTTGATTACTGCAACTCCCTCCTCCTCGGTCTCCCTGCAATAGCTATCAAACCGCTTCAGATGGTTCAGAACTCCGCCGCCAGGATTCTCACCAGCTCAAACAAAAGAGAGTACTTCACTCCCATCCTTCAGAAACTCCACTGGTTACCCATCAAATTCAGGATTCTTTTCAAAGTTCTCATGATGGTCCACAAAGACATTTACAACATCTCCCCCCTCAAGCTTAGCATCCAGCTACATCCACACACATCAGACAGACCCATCAGAAGAGCCTACAAAGGATCTCTCTATGCCCCCCCTGCCAAATCTTCCTTAAGGAAGCGGGCCCTATCCACAGCTGGTCCTACCTTCTGGAATACTCTTCTGCCTGATCTCCGACAAGAACTCTGCCATCAGACATTCAAAAAAAAACCTCAAAACCTGGCTCTTCAGCCAAGCCTTTTCCGGACAGTAAAGCTCTCTCGGTGGCCACCTCTCATCATGGTTTTGCCACTCTCTCAAATTTTTCCTCCCAGCTCCTTTAGGGGCACCCTTGCTCAAACCTAGCATGCACATAGGCCCACATCATGCTACAGCTCTCCACCTTTACCCAACAGCTCCATAGTCTTCCGGATCATTGCTTGGCTGTATCACAATAAGAATTATTATCCGCTCCGAAATTATTTATTTTTCCATACTGAGAAAGAGTTATTTATTTACTCTAGTTACGTGTTGATTTATTGTTGGTCTGAAGTTTATTCATCTACTTGATTTATTTGTTCCTTGCCTTAAATGTTAAATTGTAAATGTTAACGTTCCTTGTATCGCTAACAAGTGACTGTTCTGTTTGTAATGTAAACCGGTGTGATCTGTATTCCTTACAGGAACGTCGGTATAGAAAAATGTGAAATAAATAAATAAATACGCAGACGATGTCCAGATCTTGTTGCCAATCATAGAATCTATCTCCAACACCATTAACTTCTGGAATAAGTGTCTACAGTCCATAAACTCCCTCCTCATTAGCCTTAACTTAGTACTCAATACGTCAAAAACAGAACTTATGCTGATCACTCTGGATGACAACTTTCAAGCTGCCAACAACCTAATCACACCGCTAATGCTATCCCCCACACACGTAAGAGACCTTGGCGTTACTATCGACAATAGGCTGAATCTAAAAAAATTTGTCAAGAATATGTGTAGCTTTCACAAGCTACACATATTGAAAAAGCTGAAACCTCTCCTCCATTTTCAGGACTTTAGAACAGTCCTCCAAACTATTCTTTTTTCAAAAATAGATTACTGCAACTCTCTGCTAATTGGCCTTCCAGCCATCACCACCAAACCACTACAAATGTTGCAGAACTCGGCTGCCAGGATTCTAACCAATTCTAGTAGAGGAGAATACATCACACCTATACTAAAAAACCTACACTGGCTCCCTATCAAATCTAGAATCATATTCAAAGTTCTAACCATAACTCACAAAACCATTCATTCCCAAACTTTTCTAGAGCTAAGCTGCCCACTTCGTCCTCATGCTTCATCCAGACCAATCAGAACCAGCTACTTAGGCACCCTATATGCACCTCCAGCCAAGACATTGCTTAAGAAATGTGCATTCTCGACTGCCAGCCCCTTTCACTGAAATGCCCTTCCCATGGACCTTCATCTAGAAACTTGTAGTCGAACGTTCAAAAAGAAGCTCAAAACTTGGTCTCTCCCTGAGCCTTGATTCAGAGCTAGATTCACACATGTCATACTCCAATACACTAGATGTCTGATGCCGTAACCATTTAATCACATAATTTAACTCAT
This sequence comes from Rhinatrema bivittatum, assembly GCF_901001135.1. Lineage (NCBI taxonomy): Eukaryota > Metazoa > Chordata > Amphibia > Gymnophiona > Rhinatrematidae > Rhinatrema > Rhinatrema bivittatum. Next base: position 44,135,752 of record NC_042622.1, read on the forward strand.
GATTTCACCTTGTTAGATGTTCGTTATGCTGCACTCATGCTTATTAAGTCTGATGTAAACTAAGTTTCTTGACAGTTATTTGTAATTTGTAATAGTTTTTAAGTCTTGTTCTCTGCTTTAACTATTAGCCTTACGAAGTTAGCCTTGTTATTTGTATCCACTTGTTCGATGTAATTTCCAACTTTGGTTCTATGTAAACCGACGCGATATGTACTAGTACATGAACATCGGTATATAAAAACCTTTAAATAAATAAATAAATATAGGCCTCCCCTTCTCCTGCCCTTGGGCCTGTATGTTCTATGTTCTGTCTTGTCCTGTTGTGTCTGGTTTTAGTCTGTTCCTAAGCCTCAGTTCCAGCTTTACCTGCATGCTGTTCCTGTCTAAGCCTCAGTTACAGTTCTTTTTGCAATTTTTGTTTTACTGTACTTATTGCTGGAGCACTTATGAGATATGGGGAACTTGATAGTTTTTCAGATTTTATTTTAAATTTTTATATTGATTTTAATGCATTTGTGTTTTAATCTATATTTATTTTATTTTGGATTTGCAATATAGTAATACCTTGTTAATTTTATTGGTATATTGGTTTATTATATTACATTAGCTTTTTAAATTTTTATTGTATACTGTTTTCATGTGATTGTGAAAAATTGGTATATGAAAAATAAATTACCATTACCTTTACCTGCGCGGTGTTTCTCGAAAATCATACTATCTAGGCTGGTCAAACTCCAACCTCCTGCCTGCAACACATTCAGACTCCAGCCCTACATAACCCTGCCTTGTCTGTCCCATCTAGTCACCCTTAGCTCCTTGCCTTGCAGCCTCCCCAGGCCTATTCTTATGGCCTCCAGGCCTTCTGACCTCAGCCTTGCCTGATCTTGCTTCATGGCCTCTGGGATTTCTGACCTTTTCCTTGCCTTGCCTTGTGGCCCCAAAGACTTCTGACCCTTGTCTTGCCTTGTGCCCTTTGGGCCTTCTTGACATTTGCCCTGCCTTCTGGCCTATATAGACCTAGCCTTGCTCTGTGGCCTATCTATGCCTCTCCTTTCCTGCCCTCAGGGCCTTCCTGTATTGTTGTTTTCAGACCTGTATGTTCTATTTTCTGTCTTGTCCTTGTCTTGTCTTGTCCTGTCCAGTCTTAGTCCATTCAGTTCCAGCCTTACTTGCATACTGCTCCTGTCTAAGCCTCAGTTTCTAGCTTTATCTGCATGCTGTTCCTAAGTCTCAATTCCAGCCTTACCTGCATGCTGTTCCAGTCCAAGCCTTGGTTCCAGCCTTATCTACATTCTATTTCTGTCTCAGCCTTATTCTAGTCTCACCAAATTGTCCCAACCTTGCTCCAGCCTCACCAGAATGTTCCAGCCTTGCTCCAACCCCGCCTTGTCTTCCCTTCCCCCTACATACAAACATAGAAATGACGGCAGAAAAAGACCAATCGGCCCATCTAGTCTGCCCAGCAAGCTTCCACTCTTATTTTCCCATACTTATCTGTTTCACCAAGCACCAACTTCAGGGCTCTTGTTGGTAACTGTTTAATTCAAATTTCCTGCCATCCCCTGTCATTGATGCAGAGAGTGATGTTGGCATTGCATTAAAGGTGAGCATAAGGCTTATAGTTAAGGGTTGTAACTGCCGCATCAAGCAAGCTACCCCAATGCTTGTTCACCCAGACTGCACAGATTGATGCCTTGTTGGATGATGTCTGAATGCAAATCCTGTTTTCCTTACTTCCCCCTACCATTGAAGCAGATAGCATCACTGTATATGCTTTCAAAGTGATGTATCAAGCCTAATTGGTTTAGGCTATAACCGCCGGAATAAGCAGCTACCCCCATGATTGTTTACCCAGATTGTGACGTTCAGTCCTTGTTGGTTGTTGCCTGAATGTAAATCCTGTTTTCTTGTTGCAGTTGGACACTGCTGGAGAGATAGTGGACCCTTGGGCGACCTACCTAGGGAGGCAGGGTAGGCTGGGAGGCGGAGCCACAGGCCAGAGGAGTTCACCCAGGAACCAGGGACCCCCCAGGAGGAGCCCGTAGGGTCTCGGGTCCTCGGGACTTGGAAGTGAGACAGAAAGTCCAGAGACTGAGATGGGCGTAGACCGGGACCAGAGTGAAGAGATAGGGAAGGAAGTCCAAGGTACCCGGAAGGCAGGGGACCGGCTGCACAGGGCCGAGGGCCGGCTGAAGGCAGGGCAGCGGGCGGCAGCGGTATCTGTAGCAAACCGGAGTCTGAAGCAGGCTGTAGGCTGAAGCGGAGTCTGTAGCAAACCGGAGTCTGAAGCAGGCTGTAGGCTGAAGCGGAATCTGTAGCAAACCGGAGTCTGAAGCAGGCTGCAGGCTGAAGCGGAGTCTGTAGCAAACCGGAGTCTGAAGCAGGCTGCAGGCTGAAGCGGAGTCTGAAGCAAACCGGAGTCTGTGGCTGGCTGCAGGCTGAAGCGGAAGTCAGAGGCAAACCGGAGTCGGAGGCAGGCAGCAGGCTGAAACGGAGTCGGAGGCAAACCGGGGTCAGAGGCAGGCAGCAGGCAGAAGCGGAATCAGAGGGAAACCGGAGTCAGAGGCAGGCAGCAGGCAGAAGCGGAGTCAGAAGCAAGCCGGGATCGGAAGCAGACAACGTGAAGATCACCAGGAACGCAACTAAGAACAACTATGGAGTTGTGAACCTCGTTGCAAGGTGATGAGAGAGAGTTTGAGCGCCGGTTATATCGGGACTTGGGCGTGACGTCAGCAGCGTGGGCGGGACCAGGCTTTCGGCAGTTGAGAGCTCAAGAGGGATGTCCTTGCGCGCGCGAGGCTGACGAGAAGCAGGCATGTAATGGCGGCAGCCACGTGGAGTGAGAGAAGCCCCCGGGGCCCGGAGCGGGCAGGACGCGGTGATCCCTGAAGCGGAGGTAGGCGGGCCTGGGCCTTAGCAGAAGGGAAGCGGTGGGGACCACAACATTTCTACTTTTTTCCCCCTGCTATAGAAGCACCTTATATGTATTCAAAGTGATGTATCAGGCTTAATTGGTTTAGGGTAGTAACCGCCGTACTAAGCAAGCTACCCCCACGCTTATTTTTTTACCCAGATTATGAAGTTTAGTCCTTGTTGGTTGTTGTCTGAATGCTAATACTCTTTTCCACATTTCCCTTTGCCGTTGAAGCAGAGAGCAATGTTGGGGTTGCATTAACAGTGCAAGGGATTTTTTGAGTAAAGGTAGTAATCACCAGGTAGTAAACATTCCAGCAAGCCACCCCCATGGCTCTACTCTTCATTCCCATCCTCTAGCCTTTATGGATTCACAGTGTTTATCCCACGCCGCTTTGAAATCTTTCACAGTTTTAGTCTTAACCACTTCCTCCGGAAGGGCATTCCAGGCATCTACCACCCTCTCTGTGAAGAAATACTTCCTGACATTGGTTCTGAGTTTTCCTCCCTGGAGCTTCAAATCGTGACTATGAGGGTGGTGTTGCCCAAGCTCCGCCTAGACTGGAGACATAACATTTTAATTTGATCCATTCTTGTTCCCCCTCACCCATCTTCTCCCAGTCTTCTAGCTCCTCCTCAAGGTACATCCCCATTTTACTAATTTTGTATTTTTGACATCCAAAACTTGGATCTTCATAAGAACATAAGATATGCCATACTGGGTCAGACCAAAGGTCTATCAAGCTCAGTATCCTGTTTCCAACAGTGGCCAATCCAAGTCAAAAGTACCTGGCAAGTACCCAAACATGCTATTAATGTCGTCAATAAGCAGTGGCAATTCCCTATTGATTATAGGGATGTGCAGGCAAAAAGTTTTCGTTGCGTACGCGATAGGTATTCGTGGGGGGTCAAGTCCGTTTCATGCGGAAGTATGGAGAATTCAATAAGTTGTCGATCTGTAAATACGTTACTACTAAATTAACTACAACCCCCCACCCTCCTGACCCCCCCCAAGACTTACCAAAACTCCCTGGTGGTCCAGCAGTGGGGTCCGGGAACTCACACCCTCGGTGCTAGTTTCATCATGGCGCCGATAGCCTTTGTCACAGGGGCTTCCGGTGCCATTGATCAGCCCCTGTCACATGGCCATCGGTGCCATCTTGTGCTTCTACCATGTGACAGGGGCTGACCAATGGCACTGGTAGCCCCTGTGACATAGTATGGGCAAAGGCTATCGGCACCATTTTGAGTCCTGGCATTGAGTCTCAAAATGGCGCCGATCGCTGTCATAGTGAGGGCAAAGGCGATCGGCACCATTTTGAGTATTGGGATCGGACGGCCGGCGTGAAAGGAGGTCGCTCCCGGACCCCCGCTGGACTTTTGGCAAGTCTTGTGGGAGTCAGGAGGCCCCCCCAAGCTGGCCAAAAGTCCCTGTGGGTCCAACGGGGGTCTAGGAGCGACCTGCCGTCCGACGCCAGGACTCAAAATGGCGCCGATAGCCTTTGCCCATACTATGTCACAGGGGCTACCGGTGCCATTGGTCAGCCCCTGACACATGGTAGGAGCACAAGATGGCGCCAATGGCCATGTGACAGGGGCTGACCAATGGCACCGGTAGCCCCTGTGACAAAGGCTATTGGCGCCATGATGAAACTAGCACCGAGGGTGTGAGTGAGTTCCCGGACCCCACCGCTGGACCACCAGGGAGTTTTGGTAAGTCTTGGGGGGGTCAGGAGGGTGGGGGGTTTAAATTTTTATTTAGGCCGAATAAAACAGAAATCTGTTTAATACGTGGGGAGTCGCGATGCGTTTCACCTCCCCACGTATTTAACAGATAGCAAAAAATAAGTTGCGGATTACAAATACGTGGAAAACGGATGCACACCTCTAATTGATTAATAACAGTTTATGGACTTCTCCTCCAGAAACTTATTCAAACCTTTTTTAAACCCAGCTTCCATAACTGCCTTAACCACATCCTTCAACAATGAATTCCAGAGCTTAAGCGTGACTTGAGTTAAAAAGAATTTTCTCCAATTTGTTTTAAATGTGCTACTTGCTAACTTCATGGAATGCCCCCTAGTCCTTGAACTATCCAAAAGAATAAATAACCATTTCATATTTACCCATTCAAGATAGACCTCTATTATAACACCCTCTCAGCTATGTTTTCTCCAAGCTGAACAACCCTAACCTCTTTAGCCTTTTCTCATAGGGGAGCCGTTGCGTACCCTTTATCATTTTAATTGCCCTTCTCTGTACTTTCTCCAGTGCAACTACGTATTTTTTGAGATGCGGCGACCAGAATTGCACACAGTATTCAAGATATAATTTAACCTTCCTGCCTGTTATATCATTCTCTCATGAGTTCCATCACTCTTTGTTTGAGTAGAGACTTTGAAGGGCATCCATTCTCTCTCTACTTCTTGCAGTTTCTGCAATAGGGATAACTCCTATCCACATCTGGTAGATTGAAATCTCCATCAAGCAACATTTTCTCTTATTGCACTTCGAGCAGTATTCATATCACTTGTGGTCAAAGATCCCATAAGGGGATAAACTCTCATCTGTGGACTTAAAGCGAGAGTCCATCCATGCAAGGTGTCTAGCCACCTATTAACATACAAAGAAGATTGTTCCATTTCTGCTACATAATCAACTAGCATACTGTCCCCTTGCTCAGCTCTCTCAACATTATTGACAATGAATGCTCCCTCTTTGTCCTCCTCGGTAGCCAGAGCCCAACGTGGGGCGATATGTACACAAATGTGAGACATACGGTCAAACGACTCTTGTTGAAGTAGGAACAAAGAAGGTATCAGAGTAGGGGGACTACCGCGGGGTGTAAGGGCATTGACTGTGGGGGAATTTGAGGTACTTGGGGGTTCAATTTCTCCTTACTTACCCATCTTTTGGTTGTGTTCGACCAGATCTTTCTAGTTCTTCTTTTAGAGTTGGAAGCCTGTAGACCACTCCACTGTAAATGGAAGCACAATCTTCTTTTTTTGAGTCAGCCTATAGCACTTCCTCCATACCCCATTCCTCTTCCATTTCAGCTTCTTGGATATTGACAGAGCTTGGTGCTATTATTTGACAAATTTGGTGCTATTATTTGGTGCTATTATTTCTGTCCACTCTATCCTTCCTTAACAGGTTATAGCCTGGTATGACTGAATCCCAATTATGAGACTTACTGAACCATGTCTCAATAATAGCACCAAATTTGTCAAATCTGCCTCCACCAATGGGGCCTGGAGATTCTGGGATTTTATTGCTGAAACTATGAACATTGGACATAGTTTTCCCTTTGGCTTGCTGCTCTTCCTAGTCAAGGAGGACAACCTCCACTAACTGCTCTACTCAGCTCATCATCCTAATCCCAAAGACTGATTTACATGAATTATTCATGGATAAGATAGTGTGGTTGCCATGTTAGTCCACCTGAATACACAGAAATAAAGATTAACAAATTAAATCAAAAAAATATATATCAGGTGATGCTCTTCTCTTGGACTAACTTAATACAACTCTTGAGTAGCTTTCAAGAGCTAAAACTCTCTTTTTCAGGTCAAACCACCATGCCATACACACCTCACAGTCATCCCCACAAGAAAACAATTTCCCATTAAGCCCCCTGTGAAAGATGCATGGCTTAGTAGAAGGGTGCTTAGTAGAAGGGTGCATTGGGCATAGAGGGTCTTAGTGGGTGAGGGGATGAATGGGAGAGGCTTGTGATGTGTAATTGGGGACTTGTTGCTTGAGGAGCTTATCGGTTGTTTGGAGCTAGAATAAGGTTATTAAATCCCAATGTTATAGACAAAAATACAGCATTCCTCCCCCATTGGTTTTAATGGGAACATAAGAATATAAACACCATTTTGTTGTTTTTTGTGTCATTTGGATAGGAGACCACATAAAATGAAACAACTGATATTTTTTCCTATCATTTTAAAATGACAGCATATCCCTATTAGAAGGAGACTCATCCTGAAGGCAAATATGACTGTGGGGATGGTGTCTATAGCACGGTTTTGCTTTTTTAATCATGGTCTGATATTCAGTGAAGAAGATCTCCTGAGAAGAGAAAGGGGTACCTCTCTCAAGACATGTAAAATGTATCTTTGCTCAGAGACTTGCCAACCTAGTAAGAAGGGCTTTAAACTAGATCCATCAAGTCTGGTGACAAATGCCCACTGGTAATAAGTACAATATGTAAAAATATATGTGGGACCCCTTCAGATTGGCCACTAGATGTCATTAAGTCTGGCTACAGAACACACGATCAATGCGCCTTTCATTCCTCAAAGCCCTTCCCAACCTATTTAGCCCGGCCATTTTAGAACTTATTTATTTTTTATTTTTTTATTTAAATACTTTTGATATACCGATACTCAAGACTAGTGACTTATCGTACCGGTTTACATTGAAACAAGGGGTAACCGATTAACTAGGAAGATAAAGTTACAATGAACAGGGGATTTACAGGGTGGGAGAGTAGAGAGCAAAAGCATACGATTAACATAATAAATTGTAACATAGCTAAGTGTAACATAACACAGTTTAACATAGGAACGAATGTAGCAAGCTTAGATCATGGCTTAATCTTTAGGTCTATAAAATTGCAGGTACGAAAGAAGGAGGAGGAAGGGGTGGAAGCTTAGACAATAGTTTAATCTTTAGGTCTATAAAATTGCAGGTACGAAAGAAGGAGGAGGAAGGGGCAGATCTGTGAAAAAGGAGTGCATAGATGTGCTGTTTGTAGAGTGTCCATTAAGAGAAGGCTTGTGTGAACAGCCATGTTTTAAGTTTCTTTTTGAATGAAATCGGGCATTGTTCTTGTCGAAGTTCCGGGGGAAGAAGATGCCAATGATACGGACCGGCAGTGGACAATGTTCGTTTCTGTATGGAAGTGTGACTAGTGGATTTGTTAGGGGGGGCTTGGAGCATTTCTATGTAAGCAGATCTGATCAGTCTTGTGGAAACGTGAAGTTCGAGAGGTATTTTGAGTTGTAGGGTAGATCGGTGATATATGTTTTTGTGGATGATGGATAAGGTCTTGAACATTATTCTGTGGGTGATAAGTAGTCAATGTAGGTTTTTTAGGATTGGTGTGATGTGGTCCTTGCGCCGAGAGTTAGTAAGGATCCTTGCTGCGGCATTTTGGAGCATCTGTAGTGGTTTCGTTGAGGCGGCTGGAAGGCCAAGGAGGAGCGCGTTACAGTAGTCTATCTTTGAGAACAATATGGCTTGTAGTACTGACCTGTAGTCTTGAAAGTGAAGGAGAGGTTTTATTTGTTTCATGACGTGAAGCTTGTGGAAGCATTCCTTGGTGGTGATGTTAATGAATTTTTTGAGGTTCATTCTGGTGTCAAGCATGGCTCCTAGATCTCTCATGTGGTTTACAAATGGTGAGAGATGGAGAGTGAGGGGTTGTTGTCCTTAGGGGAGATGAATAGAAGTTCTGTTTTTGAGGTGTTAAGAACTAGATTGAGACTTCAGAGTAGACTATTGATGAAGCTGAGGCAGTTATTCCAGAAGTGTAGGGAGCTAGAGGTGGGAACCGTGACAGGGATTAAGATCTGTACATCGTCAGCATATACAGTTTTAAGAAGCCTTGTGACAGTAAGGAGGATGTTAAGTTTTACACTCTGATGAAGCTTCCTAGCTTCACTCAGATGGATTTTCAGTTAGAAGCGATACCTTATTGTGCACTCCCTACCAGAGGTTCCTTCTACATATTTACAGAAGAGAGAGATCTTTATGTCTGATTCCCTTTTGGAGCGAAAGGTTTCTTACCCAGATGACCAAAGACCTGTGAGCCTACTCTAAACCATAAGTGGGCAAACACTAGTGAAGGATCCTGCTGCAAGCGACAAGGCTGAAGAAATATCCCAGTTATCATTTAGAAGTATTTTTTGGACCTGATGTTGCGGTCTCCACCGCTTTCCCCTTACTGGCTGTAATCAGGGCTCACCTCCGAGGCTGGGAATGCCGCCTCCGCGGCTCTGCTGAGTATTCGGGGTGTCCGCCATTGCTGGGCCGTCTCGCTGCCGCCCCGCGCGCACGCAGGGATGCACGTACGCTCACCGGAAGCCTGACCCCGCCTGAGCTGGCCACGCCATGCCCCAAGCCCGATATAACCGGCGTTCCTCAGTCCTCTCATTGCCTTGCAACGAGGGTCGCTACAGTGTGTAGTTCTTAGTTGCACTTCCGTTGTACTGCTTCAGCCACCGACCTCTGCTCGTTCCTGACTCTGCTTCTGCCTGCCGCCAGCCACCAACCTCTGCTCGTTCCTGACTCTGCTTCTGCCTGCCGCCAGCCACTGACCTCTGCTCGTTCCTGACTCTGCTTCTGCCTGCCGCCAGCCTCTGACCTCTGCTCGTTCCTGACTCTGCGGTTGCCTGCCGCCTGCCTCAGTCCACTGCTTCTCTGCCGCAGCTGCTGCGCTCCTGTCCTCCGGATAGCGTCCTAAGCAGGTCTGGGCTGGAACTCCTGCCAGACTATCTTGGGCCTTGATACCTTCTACTTCCTGCCAGGCTCAGGCCTACTCGCTGCTGGCTCCCATATTGCACCCTGCAAGTTCCATTCAAGACATTACTGACTCTGACTCTGCTCCCGCTTGCTCTGTGCTCCCTGGCCTATTGGCCCTTGCTGCTGGACTCTGTGCCTACTCCTTGCCCGGGCCTTTCTATAGAGATTGACACTGTGCATAAGTCCCAAGGGACTGGGACCCTTCGGGCTCCTCCTGGGGGGTTCCGGTTCCCGGGTGAAGAGCTTATCTGCACTCTCAAGTCCCAAGGTTCTGGGACCCTACGGGCTCCTCCTGGGGGGTTCCCAGTTCCCGGGTGAAGATCCATACGTGTGTCTCCTAAGTCCCAAGGCTCCAGGACTCTACGGGCTCCTCCTGGGGGGTTCCTGGTTCCCGGGTGAAGATCCGTGCCTGTGGCTCCGCCTCCCGAGCTACTCTACCCAGGGTGGTTCGGCTCAAGGGTCCACTCTCGAACAGCAGCTTCCCAGACTGCAACACCTGAGCAATGTGGGAAGTTTCTGGATCCTCCTTCCTCACAGGGATTGCAGTGCTAATGTAGCCTGATACCAACTGACTTTTCCCCATGAGAAATCCCCCAGAAATAACTACGGATGAAAGAGAATTCCGGGAGACCCCAATCTGATCGCCATCCATGGGACAATGATGGGTTGGATTTCCACAAAGGAGATGGATTAAGGTAGGACTATTTTTGCTGTGAAGTTAGGGACCCCTCCAGTAGGATTCCCAGTCAGCCACTGGGTGAGTTTTGTACAGGTAAAATCACGATGGGAGCTCTACTCAGAGGTCTGAAATAAAAGGTCACCTACTTACAGAGAAATACGTATATACCAGCAGACAAATGTAACTTCAACATTATGAATAAATGGACTTTTATTAAAATATTACCAATCAGTAAACTTTGGTTTTAATACCCACAACCTGGTCCTGTTTGGTTTGTCACAGCATCTCACCCCCATGGGATTGGAATGCACCTAAGGTTGCCAACTGGCTCCAGATTTTCAGGACCGGTTGAGCCAGTCCTGGTTTTAGCCTTGCTTTTCTAAAGAACTGCAATAGAGAAATCAGAATTACAATTCCCTGTATTCATTGAGGTAAAACCAGGACTGGAACAACCTGTCCTGAAAATCTGGAACCAATTGGCAACCCTAGATGCACCTACATTATTTAAACACAGTGAAGCAAGACACCATGGTCCGGGTCATAAGCGAGAGCTTCCTCCCATAAAAAGAATCTCTCCCATGCATCAGTAGCATGGGATCTTCTTAGTGTTTGGATAATTGCCAGGTTCTTGTGGCCTGGTTTGGCATCTGTTGGAAACAGGATGCTGGGCTTGATAGACCCTTGGTCTGACCCAGTATGGCAATTTCTTATGTTCTTATGGGATGGAATTTTCTAGACTGAGCAGCCCTCGAAGAAAATACATTTGTTTGTGTGTCCTTGGGACTAAAACTCCCACTAAGGGGGTTACATCTAAATGACGTCATGGAAATGTAAAGCTGTGCAGGGTGTGTTGTATAATTAAAAAGTGAGGAGAACAAGTTTTACATCACATGGCACCAAAGCTACAGAGCTTTAGGCTAAATGCCTAGTAGGTGCCATTCAGTGCCAACATTAAAGACTGGGTATATGATGTACTGTACCGTCATTGTTTACATTGGATAAATCTGCACTTTTTCAAGTTTCCTGTTCTCAGCATCCTTTTTTCACAGTATAAAAAAGGTTCTGCATGCCACCTTATTCCCAAACCAAGACTGGTTAAGAGACTGAGAGACCTCATCGCTCAGTGATCCAGAACTGATTGAGGTAAGTATGAAAAACTGTTGATTCAGGGGACACTGCAAGGTGAGAGGTTCTGCAGCGTTTATAGTGCAGCTATCAGGGCTACACATTGCAAATCTGAAAACGTTTCTCTCCTCCATTTCATCACTTATCTCTTTTAGGGTTGAGATTTTCAAGAACTCAAAACTTTGGTAACATAAAGCTACAAGAGGAGTGAAAGGAGATGTAGATGTGTTTTAGCTCAAACTGGTTCAAACCAAATGCCTGCAATAGTACATTTATCAATAGTTGACTTGTGCTTAGCTGTGTTGAAATGCTGCAAAAACTAAACTGAAATGATTTTGTGCAATAGATAGTGATGTTTTCCCATCACAACCCATCTCTTTACCTTCTCTAAATGTCTCCAAATTGTCGCTTCTTCTTTCTCTGACATACCCTGTACTTCTTCCCTCTCTTCTTGTAATTTCTACCCTGACTGCTCACAATTGAGCTCCATTTCTCTGATTCTCTATTTAGCTTCAAGAAACATTATATATATAACCTACCTTATCAATTAAAAAAAACCAAAACTTTTGTCAAATTGTAGAGGCAGAAAATGCTTCAAACTGGCGAAGCCTGGATTATCAGAATTTGCAATTATATGACACAATTTTCCAAAATCCCTTAACTTTACTTTTGTTTGTGCACAATTCTTTTAACTTATCAATAAATTAAACAAGTGGTACAATGGGACATTTTGAGATCATTGAATGTTTTGTAATGGGATATGGCAGAAAGTAAGGTTTTATTTTTCATAAACAAGACTGATCAATGTATGTATTTCCTCATCATCTATAAACCATAACAAAAAGAAATGGACATCTTCTTAAGTTAAAAATGTAACATGGCAGCCTTTCATAATCTGAAAACAAAAGAGTGGGATGCCAACCAAAAAAAAAAAGAAATCTGAGACATGAGAAGTAGCAAAAAAAAAAAAAAGTTAAAAGAAAAATGTGAATAACAAATATTATAAAGATATAAGTTGAATGAAACAAATCAAAATATTTTATAATATTCCTTTCTCCTTTAATATTCCTTTCTCTTCCCCAACGCCTGCACCGACAGCTCCCCGCGATCGGCCAGACTCACTAGGGTCAGGAGCTAGACCGCAGCCCTCGACTTACCGTTGCTGCCGCTACCGCCGCCGCCTCTTCGACCTCGGCCCGTGGCGCTGCACCAACCAGAGCCTACCATGCCGCTTTGTCCGGAGCCCTCGGCCACCGCGACGTGAGTCTGCCACTGCCCCTGACCAGTGCCAGGGCCACGGGCCTTGCCCCGACCGGACCAACCAGCCGCTGACGTCCCGCCCAGCCACAGACCTCACTTCCGGCCGGCGTCACTTCCTGCCGACCAAAGGGACTTTAAATTGAGGCCTGCAGCCCTGGCTCACTCTTTCTCCTCCCCGACGCCTACACCGACAGCTCCGCGCGATCGGCACAGACCCGCCGGGGTCAGGAACTAGACCGTGGCCCTCGACTTACTGCTGCCACTGATATGCTGTCTGATCTGAATCCTGACATCTGCGCTGTCACCGAAACCTGGTTCAAATCTACCAATCATGTTCCCATCAACCAACTTCCCTCCCACCTCTATGACATTTTCTCCATTCCTAGAAGAAAGAAACATGGAGGTGGCTTCCTCCTTGACACCAAGAAAACCTTGAACCTTCGACCACTCCCCTCCATATCCGACTCCAAAATTGAATTTGACCTATTCAAATCCCCTTACCTCCAAATATGCCTGGTTTACTCACCCCCTGGCCTCCTAGAAAACAACCCCTTCCCCCTCACTGAATTCATTGCCAAATACCTAAAATTTGACTCCCCAGCCATCATCTTCACGTCGACTTGATCCCTCTCTCGCCCAGCTGTGAAGCCATCCTAAACTCACTGGATGCTATGGGATTCAAGCAAATTATCAACACCCTCACCCACAAAGATGGTCACACCCTTGATCTCATCTTCATTAATTCCTTTTTTCAACTCACAGAACCCACCTCATGCTCACGTGTCCCTTGGTCTGATCACTCTCTTCTAAAATCCTCACTATCCTTAAACAGAACCCTTACCCCCCCCCCCCCTTCCAACCACACCCCTGTCATTTTATACAGAAAATCATGCAACCAAGAAGACCTTATCTCCTCATTTAACGCAGCCTTAGTTGACCTCGACTGCTCTAATCCAGACCTTTCCATGAATACCTGGTCTAAAATCAACTCCACGATTGCCAAAAAGCTGTGCCCCCTTGTATCTAAACCAATCAACCCACACTCACATAACAAGAAACCCTGGTATGCCACCGAACTCAAAAATCTCAAGTGCACCTTAAGGAATGCTGAAAAATGTGGGTGAAACAACCCTTCCCCCATCTTACTCGCCACCTACAAATCCACTCTTCACAAATACAGAACTGCTCTCCAAAAAACCAAACGGGATTTCTACACCAACAAGATCCACAACTTCCTCTATGATCCCAAAATTCTGTTCTCAGACGTATCTGAACTCACCAAATCACTCACTCCCCTCCCTATTAACTCTGAACCCAACATCAAATGCAACACCCTCGCCAAATACTTCAATGACAAAATTTCCAACATCATGGTGAACCTTCCACCTCCTGACCCGGACCTCCACATCCCCTCCATCACCATCAACACCTCTATTACCATCTTTGACACCATATCCGCCCTCCAAACTGAATCCCTCATCAAGAAAATAAAACCTGCAGCCCACCCATCCGATCACATTCTGCCCAACACCCTTAAATCCATCTCCTCCACTATTGGCAAACCTATATCTGACATCATAAACTCCTCTCTCACCCACGGAACCATCCCAGACATTCTTAAGCAGGCCATTGTCAAACTGATTCTAAAAAACCCAACCTCTCCCCCAGTGAGCCCGCCAACTTCAGACCCATTTCCAATCTCCCCTTCATAGCCAAACTCCTAGAAAAACACCCAGATTTCTAAACATCTCGAAAACCACAGCATTCTCTTCCCCTCACAGTTTGGGTTCCGAAAATTCTTTAACACTGAAACCCTCCTTCTCTCACTCTCTGACACCGTTATCAAAGGCCTTGACAACAGCCACTCATATATCCTGGCCTTACTCGACATTTCCGCTGCTTTCAACATCATTTGTCACAAAACCCTCTTATGCAGACTAGCCGAGATAGGCTTTTCTGGCTCAGCCCTCAATTGGTTCAAATCGTACCTTAACAATAGATCCTACAAGGTAACAGTAGACAACCATGAATCCCTTCCCATCAGTCTCACCCACGGAGTCCCCAAGGTTCCTCTCTGTCCTCCACTCTCTTCAACATTTACTTGTTGCCCCTCGTCCGTCTCCTTTCTGACATGGGCCTATCCCACTATATCTATACGGACAATGTCCAAATCCTCATACCTATCACCAAATTTATCTCTGCTTCCCTTTAAATCTGGCAAAACCACCTAACCTCTATTAATACACTTCTCTCAAACCTAAAGCTAGCTCTGAACACCTCAAAAACTGAACTCTTCCTTCTCACACACGACCTTACACCTCCTCCTCCCTACTCCCCTCCCCCCTCCACCCCCTTCCCCTCTCTTACCCCACCAAGCACGAAGCCTTGGCGTCACCGTGGACTGCAATCTTAACTTCAAAAAATGTATCAGTTCCACCCTCAAAGACTGCTACTACAAACTCCAAATACTTAAAAAACTCCAACCCCCTCCTTCACAAAACCGATTTCCGCACAGTCCTCCAAGCAGTAATTTTCTCCAAAATCGATTACTGCAACATACTCCTTATTGGCCTCCCTGCCTCATCCCTCAAACCCTTGCAGATGCTCGAAAACTCCACTGCCCGAATTCTCACCAACCCTCGTAAATGCAATTATATCACCCCCATCCTTAAAGACCTACATTGGCTCTCCATCTCATCGAGAATTCTATACAAGACCTTCACCTTAATACACAAAACCCTACACAACCCTGACATGCATTGGCTAAACAATTCCCTACGCTTCCACACTCCTTCCAGACTCACCAGATCCTCCAACACCGGCACCCTATTCATTCCCCCTGCCAAACTCACACACCTTAGCTCCACCAGAGACCGTGTCCTATCCATCGCTGGCCCCTTCCACTGGAACTCGATGCCCCTGACATTCGTCTTGAACCCTGCACCCAAACCTTCAAAAAGAAATTAAAAACCTGGCTCTTCAAACAGGCTTTCTCAAAACACATCACCACTCCCAATCGCCGACCATTTTCCACTCCTCTGTACAAACTCCCACCCCTATCCTGTATATACTCCCCCCCCCCCCCACGAAAGTTATGATTGTACGCTATGTTAAATTTATCCAGTTAACTTCTTCTCTACCTTTCACCCCCCCCCTCTCCTATCCACTTGTCTCTTCTCTCCTCTTCTTTCTTAGATCCTCTTATTTAATCAATTAATTTCTTCCATTTTCCCTCCCTCTGCTTCCTTTGTTTTATGTAAACCAATGTGATGTCCATACGAACTTTGGTATATAAGTGTTTAAATAAATGAATAGATAATAAATAAATATTAAGTAAACTAATCACAAAAAATAATAATACAAATAATAATACAAATAATTATTACAATAAGAGGGCAATTTCCAAACTGTCCATATTGTTGCAATGTCTGTGGCTACTTATTATCCATGGACCTTACACCAGTTCTCAAGGGCAAGATTCACACCTACTTTCATACAACTAAACATTTCTAGTGCGCTTCTTGACCTACAAACAATAACACACACACACACAAATTAGCTAATGAGGCTGAAGTTGGATCAACAGACTTAAGATTTAAAAGCAGCCTCAAAAAGGTAGATTTTTTAGTTGGGATTTAAACAAAGCAAGAGAAGGCAAATGACACACTAGCTCAAGTGGAAAGCACAGAGGGGCCAATGCAAAAAAAAAAAAAAAAAAAAAGCACAGAAAGCAGGAGCTGAAAAGTCAGCGTCCACTTTCTTAACGTGTGCATGGCACCCAAAGGGGGCGCCATGCTATATTGTAATTAGGGGGTCGCATTAGCAAGGAGGCGCCTCCTAGCTAACGCGACCCCACGGTTACCGGCGTTCTGCCGGTTATGAACACTGACGCTGATAAACTCGGCATTGGTTTTCAGACTGCGGTTATGTGTGTGTGTGTGTTATTGTTTGTAGGTCAAAAAGTGCACTAGAAATGTTTAGTAGTAGGAAAGTTTATCGGCATCAGTTTTCATAACTGCAGCCGGCCGGTTATGAAAACCGACGCCGAGCATATCGGCGTCGGTCTTCAATGCGGCCAGCTGAGTTGTTTTTGGGTTTTTTTAATTTCTAAAAGAAGTACAGAAAAGCAGTTTTTTCTGCTTTTCTGTACTTCTTTTCAATGCCCTCAGCTATTAACGCCTGCTCTGAGACACACATTTATTTTTTTTGCATTGGAGTGAATGGGTAATAGCCTCATTCACATGCATTTGCATGTGATGAGCGCTATCCCATTCACTCCATGTTGGACGCATGTTAAATTGGCGCTAATCCCCCTATTGCATTAGGGGGTGGATTAGTGCCTATTTAACCCTCGTCGGACGGCGGGTTATACAGTGCGCTCGGCTGAGCACCCTGTATTGCATCGGCCCCAGAGTTGGGAATTAGCAGTAGAGGGGAAGGGCATAGATAGGAGTAGCTTGCCTGATGAGTAGAGTGCAGGAGGAGTGGTGTAGAGAGAGTTGAAAGGAGAGAGAGTGAGGACTGCAGAGATGAGATAGAGGAGCTTGAACTGTATGTGGGAACAGATAGGGAGCCAATGCTGTGACATTAGAAGAGGAGTTATAGGGGTGTAGCTACTTTGGCAAAAGATAATTTGAATAGCAAACTTTAGGACAGATTGCAGGGAGAGAGATGGCTTGCTGAGAGACCTTTGAAAATGATGAGAGGAAAAAGCACCTGCAGAGATTTCCACCTGCTTTTCTTTTGCACCTGCTTTTTTTTCTCCCCCACAAAATGATGCGTGTAGTTTTGAAAATCCAAATCCAGGTTGTTTTCTCCGCTGACGTAGCCCCAGTCCAAGAGCACATCCACTACAATGAGGATAAATGTAAGCGTCTTATAGAACTGTGTGTGCAGTTTACATGCATACAAGGTAGGCAATTTTCAGACAGTAGGTTTCATTGGCTAAAACGCTTTTTATCTATGGATCCTGTTTTGAAGATTGCCCTCTAAATATTCTGCCACTGCTCACACTGCTGACCCTTCCATAATCAGCCAGTTTGTTTCATTCTGGTTTTATTTTCATTAACATCATGAATTTTAATGTTCATGGTGGTTTGCAATTCATATGAATGTTATGAAATTATAGGCGATGATGAAAGCATTAATCTGGGGACTTCCTCATTGTATTGAGAATCACACGCCTGTGGCTGGCAGCTGGGATGTATCATTAGCAGCATGGACAGAATACCTGGGATGACTGAATGGGCAGGATGATCTTTTTTTTCCCATCATTTACTATGTTACTAAATGGCCTTAGAATACTGCCTACCCTATCTGTGGGTACAATCATATGCATAGTGGTACTACACTAATTTTAGCTGCAGTGAGAGGAGGCAGTCCTGGGGGCTGGGTTAGGACATATGCATTTTCTAAAGTATGTGTATAATTTTACCTGGAAGAAGTGCTCACAGAAATAGCAGGTAGAAATTTGCATGTGCATTTTTCTTTAGGCAATTTTCAAAAAGGAAAGCTTTCCCTTCATAAACTGCTGTAAAGTCCATATGTAAAAAGTATCCAAGGACTTTGCACTTGGGCGATCAGTTTGAAAATTGCCCTACTAGATGCAAAATGCAAGTCTTACATTCGCTGTCGTACCAATATCCTGTCCTAATCCTCACTTACCCCCCTGCAGGGTGCCCAACAGTGCCCCCTCCCCCTCCTCTACTTCCCACTCCTTCATCCCAACTCTCCTCTCACTCTGCCCCATCCTCTCTTTTTCCATCTACATCCTATCTCTCTTTCCCTGTCCCTCCTCTCGTCTCCCTTGTCCCTCACCTCCTCATTTTACCTCCTTCTATCCCACAGTACTAGACTCTCTCCCCCTCCTCTAGCAGAGTAACCCTTCGTTACCAGGCAAAATAAAATCTCTCCCTATTCTCTCCTCCTACTTCCCTGGCAGTCTTCCAGTTTCTCTCTCCAATTCCCAGGCATCAGCCAAATCAGGGACCTTCAGCAGGCAAGGGGCAAACGGAACTATCAGTGTCTAGTGACTTTGGCAGGCTCAGGGCTGAGGGGTGGAGGGTGGAGGGAAGGGTACAATGGTAGCAGCAAATCCTGAGATGCAGCTGCCACTTCAGTGAGCTCCCAGAAATGAAGAGTTATGCAAGCAAGGGAGCAACAGTGCAGCGCACCACTCAGTAAAAAAGCACAAGATAGACAAGGCAGATTGGGCTATGCAGGGGGCAGCTTTGTCTCTACTCAATCACAAGCTGCAGCAATGCGGCAGTGGAAGCACAGGGTGGAAAAGCTCCCCCTCCAGCACACACCACCCAAATCCTGCAGCAGGCAGCACCTCTGATTGGCTGCTTCATGTGCTCATCATCCTGCTTTTTTTGCAGGATGCAGGCTGCGGCAAAGAAAAAAAAATGCATCAATGGGAGGAAAATGCTAGCATGCATAGCTTGGTTGGAGATGTAGCCCCAAACTAGCCCAAACTGCACAGAAAATATTTTCCTGCACAATGGGAAATAAAAGTAACCCAACTGGGCATGAAATAGCCCAATCTGGCAAAACTACATGCAGACTGAAACTCTTAAGGAGTTGCCTTGGTAAATTAGACATCAATATGTGAACAATTTGTTGGGTGTGAGTGTGCAGGGAAGGGTGTGGGAGAAAAGTAATTCAAATGTATTTGTACAATAGCAAACTAAACATCGATCCATTACACAGGTAATGGATTGATGTTCAGATCAAACAGCACTTTCTTGATTGCAATCATGGACCAAAAACCCAGCAGAAAAATTGACTTTGGAGTATTTCAGGGAATTTAAGAAAATTTCAGATTGCTAAAAAATGATCTTATTTATTTATTTATTTATAGTTTTTTATATACCGCGGTACGTAATACACATCACCTCGATTTACAGCAAACAGTAATTCAGCCAAAGGCTTTACAATGAACATCAGTGGAATAAGTAAAGTGTTAAATTAACAGAAAAGCTAGAAGTATACATATCAAATATATATGAGTAATAATATTAACAAAAGTCTGACTTGAAGGGAGTTATTTGTAAGGGAAAAAAGGGGGGTAAGGGAAAGGGGGGATCATAGAATGGTGGGAAAGTGAGCCATACCAGCACTACTAGTCTGACTCTCTTGTCTCCCCTCCACCCCCCTATATCAGGGAGGAATGGGAGTAGGTGGGAAAGGGAAAGGTAAGGCAGTATACAGGAATCAAGAAGCGAAGAATGTAATTGCATAATTTACATCTTTCAAAGGAAGGTCTTTCTAAACAGCCAAGTTTTTAAGTTCTGCTTAAATTTTCAGTGGCAGTGTTCTTGGCGAAGATCCATGGGCATACTGTTCCACATTTTGGTTCCTGCTATAATGAGGGAACGTTTTTTAGTGGATGTAAGTTTGGTTAGTTTAGGAGAAGGGATCGGCAGTCTGGCCTGATGTTGAGATCTGATTGGACGGTTTGTTTTTTTGAAATACAGGTGCTCGGGAAACCATTGCATGTTTTGGTTGTAAATGGCCTTATGAATCAGAGTCATCGATTTGTAAATGATCCTGGATGCAACAGGTAGCCAGTGAAGTGATTGAAGCACAGGAGTGATGTGATCGTAGCGGTGCGTGTTGGTGATGATGCGCGCCGCTGCATTTTGAAGCATTTGTAAAGGCTGCAATGTGTTTTTTGGTAGGCCTAATAGTAAAGCATTGCAGTAGTCAAGTTTTGATAGAATTGTGGCTTGTAGAACCGTGCGGAAGTCGTATGGGTGTAGTAGAGGTCTGATACGCTTTAGTGTGTGAAGCTTAAAAAATCCGCTTTTAACAGTGTCAGCGATGAATTTTTTAAAGGTAAAATTGTTGTCTAATATAATGCCAAGGCTGCGGACTTGTTGTGCCGCCGGAGGGTAGCCTTGGGGTAGGACTGTTGTGTTCAGTGAGGAGTTGTTTGCAGGTGATATGAAGAGTTCAGTCTTGTTAGTATTGATAGCTAGAAAGTTGTCGGTGAGGAGTTTTTTTTATTTCAGTGAGGGCTGCATTCCAAGTGTTCAGAGCATTTGAAAGAGAGTTTTTTATAGGTATGAGAATCTGCACATCATCCGCGTAAATAAAGTGTTGGAAACCCAGTTTTGATAGAAGGCGGCCTAATGGAGTGAGATAAATATTAAACAGCGTTGAAGAAAGTGCAGATCCTTGGGGTACTGCTTGTGTGAGGCTTCTAGGTTTAGATTCATATTGACCACTTTTAACACTGTAAGTCCTGTTGCTCAGGTAGGATTGGAACCAGAGTAGTGCAGTGCCGGAAATCCCTATTTCAGAAAGGCGTGTGATAAGTGTGTTGTGATTAACAGTGTCAAAGGCAGCAGATAATCTGGAAAAATCTATAATGTGAAAAAAAGATAATGTGAAAAAAATCTGGAAAAATCACAGGCAATCTTAAGCATTTGTGGGTCTTTTGCCTAATTTGCATGTCTACTTGGTATCTCCCACAATTGACTTTGCATTAAAATCTAATGTCTCGTTTCACAGTTTGCTGCAGCTTCTGAAACCTACAACCAAAGATGTTGAAAATGTGGTGTTTGGCCGTTTTCCTCACTCTGTTTGCCTCATCTGCTACTGCCAGTACCAACAAAACGGTTTGTAACGTGGAAAAAGTGAACAAACGTAAGTGAAAATGCACTGCAATTCAAGATATCTACTGTGGTAGTTCTTCCTATATGTCTTCATTTCAGATTGACTTAAAAGCAATAGAAAAATGTCACCATTGCCTGCTGCTAATGCTTTATGCCAGCAGCTGGGCTCTGCCTTTAGCACCAGTGGTGTACCTAAAGTATTTGCACCCGGGGCATAATAATTCTTTGGCGCTCCCAATATGCTTAGATTATATTATGTATTTGGATTTTACAGTTTTCAGAGAGGTATATCTGTGTTTGCTATATTTTTCATAACACAGGAGTAATACTTCTACTTCATTGTATATTTTGTATTTGTATATGAGTATTTTACTGACTAAACAATGTCATTTGTACTTGTTTGCTTTCTATTTTTGTGGTTTTAATAAAAATAATTTCAAAAAATAAATAGAATTTTCTAAACATGGATAAAATATTTCAAAACGGCAGACTTATCAAATAACACCCAATAATTAAAACTAATAAGGAATTAAAAAATCTCCCACTGTCCATATCTGACATCTTAAGATTGCTGTAGCCTGGGGGCATGCAAGCACATGCACACATAATATGCTCCCTCTCTTATACACACATACATAGACATGCTTCCTCCATCTCACACACATACACACATGCTTTCTCTGTGTGTCTCTCACATGCTAACATACACACACTCATGTTTCTTCTCTCTCTCTCAAATGCAGACAAAAACTGAACTGGAAACCACAAGCAGCCAGAATCTGTATGCAGTGCAA
Organism: Rhinatrema bivittatum; assembly: GCF_901001135.1. Classification (NCBI taxonomy): domain Eukaryota; kingdom Metazoa; phylum Chordata; class Amphibia; order Gymnophiona; family Rhinatrematidae; genus Rhinatrema; species Rhinatrema bivittatum. The sequence continues at coordinate 44,157,675 of NC_042622.1, forward strand.
CAATAGAAAACCAGAAACTCACTATTACTCAAAACAATAGAATCAAGAAATATAAATCAATCAGAATACTAAAACCATACTAAAAATATACATTTTGAAACAGTTGATGTATAGAATATTCATATGTTAAAAATTTCTTATATGATAAAATATTTCAAAACAGCAGACATCAACTAACACCAAGTAATTAAAACAAATAAGGATTTTAAAAATCCCCCACTCTCCAAACCTGTCACCCTGAGATTGTTATGAACTGGGGGTATACACACACACATACAGACACAAACAAAATATGCTCCCTCTGTCTCACACACATATATATGCTTGGTGAGAGACAGAGGGAGCATGTGCATGTGTGTGTGTGTGTGTGTGTGTGTGTGTGAGTGTGTGTGTGTGTGAGAGAGAGAGAGAGAGAGAGAGAGAGAGAGAGAGAGAAAGACAGCCACATATGTTTCCTCTGTCTCTCTCTCACACACACACACTTCCTCTATATCTCTTACACTCGATTCCTGTTGCACACACACACATGCTTCCTCTCTCACTCCCACTCCCACACACAGGCACTCTCTCTCACACAGGCACCCTCTCATATATATACACAGGCACACACACCCTTATATACACTCACCAGCTCATATATACAGACACACATACACTCACCCTCACATACACTGGCACTTACTCTCACAGGGCCTGTCTCTCGCTTCTTCAGCCACTGGCTGCACAGCAGGGCCTCATCTTCTGCCATTGGCTCTAGGAGATGCCGGCAGCAGCACAGGGCCTCTTCTTCTGCCGCCTGCTCTGGGAGATGCCGGGACACCAAGTACCGGATGTGACTTGCTCTGAGTGTTGAGAGCAGCAGCAGTGAAGGAGCTCTGACATTCTGACAACCAAATGCCAAGTAACTGAGTCTGCTTCCAATTTCACAACAACTTCTCCCTTTTCTTGCACTGACTTGTATATAGAGGGAACTGGTCCATCATAATGGGCTCATGGGTGTTTCTGCCTTATTTCTCCCTTTGATTTAAAATTTGGGAGAGAGACTGGTGGGGCTTTCATTGCTTTCCTAGCTTTTCTTCTGCCAAATGAGTCCTCTTAATGTCCACACTGCCTGCTTCATGAGGGTTGGTGTTCCGCACAATGGTTTTCTTAATGTAGGTGTGTCTCGGGTGTGAAAAGGTTCTAACTGGAAGCCCAGAGACACAGGAGGAAACCTCCGGATCCCAAAAAAGAAGCAATAACATTTCCTGCATTTGCATATCTTTCTTCTTTAATAGAAAACTCCATGGAATTGATGTAAAAATTGCAAAAGGGTGAATTTTCTAAGGGATATGCATGGAAAAAATGGCATGTGTGCATGTATGTGTAGTATATGCACATACACCCAATTTTATCTAAGGGTGACATACATGTGTTTACATGCATATACATGAGTTCACGAGCAAAGGGATATGCAAAGTGGGCATATTTGGGGTATGTTGAAGCATGGATAGAATTTCCTTGCGTACTTTGCTATTTTATAAAGAACGTGTGCACGAATACCATCAAGACTGTGCAAATACTTTTACTAAAGCTACTTTATGAGCCAAATTCAAAACTTATATCCACTTTTTTGAGTTGCTGTTTGGTGGCTGGCTTTGGGTAAGTGGACACTGCAGCAGGCTAGGGGTCAGAGGCAGCATAAGTCCAGGATGCAAACAGGAAAATTGTGGTTCTTGCCCAGGTTACCTTTAATTATGTCTGATTTGCTCTCAGCCACATACAAGGTTTGCAGGTTTTCCTTGGGGAACTTAGTAAATGGTACAGCATTCCAGAGAGGCATAGTGTGTATGTGAGTGTAACAACATAAGAACATAAGAAAATGCCATACTGGGTCAGACCAAGGGTCCATCAAGCCCAGTATTCTGTTTCCAACAGTGGCCAATCCAGGCCATAAGAACCTGGCAAGTACCCAAAAACTAAGTCTATTCCATGTAACCATTGCTAATGTCAGTGGCTATTCTCTAAGTGAACTTAATAGCAGGTAATGGACTTCTCCTCCAAGAACTTATCCAATCCTTTTTTAAACACAGCTATACTAACTGCACTGACCACATCCTCTGGTAACAAATTCCAGAGTTTAATTGTGTGTGATGACTGGGGCATACTGAGTAGTGAGTGGCAGGAGACGTAAGTTAAAAATGGCATTAATACACTTTTGAATACTTACGATATAATGACTGAGTAGGGAGAGAGAACAGAGGAGGTGGAGATGCCCCTTATAAAGAGTATACAGGTCCAGGACACAGGTTTTGGATTTCTCTGAGGGGCAAGCCTTGCGCAGGTTCAGGTTCAACATGGAAACCATACTATACCTATGCCAGCAATTAGAGTAGAACCCATGCCTTACCAGTACACCTCCAGGTCAATACAGCCCTGGCATTTTTGGCCACTGGCACTTTTTAGAAATCACTAGGTGTCACGTCTGGAATAAGCCAGTCAGCACCTAATCAGTTTCTTGCTGCTTTTCTCAAGAGAAGATATCACTATATATCTTTACTTTGGAGAAGACGACAACAGCTTGGGGAGAAGAGGAAAAAGGGAATTAGATTCAGACAGCAACCAACGAGGACACTGAATTGCACAGTCTTGAAAAACAAATAAGCATGGGAGTAGCTAGCTGATATGGCAGTTACTACCCTTAAACAATAAGCCTTAATGCTATTGATGCAACTTCATCATTGCTCTCTGCTTCAATGGCAAGAAGTAACGGGGAATTGGACTCAAACAGCAACCAACAAGGGCACTAACTTTGACAGTTTTGGAAACTGATAATTATAAAGGTGGCTTGTATGGTCAGCAGTTATTATCCAAAGCTTTCTGGGCAGACTGGATGGACCATTTGGTCCTTTTCTATGTTTCCATACCTACATAGAAGCCACCGGCTAACATTAAGATAGCCAGGTATATTCAGCGGTACAACAATGCTGCTGAATATACCCTGCTAGTTATTTATAACTGGCTAACTAGCACAGCCACACAGTGGTTCAATATGGACCACAATATGCACCACATTGTTTTTCAAATTCTTAACCAGTCTCTTCCCCCTCGAAAAGGTAACAACGTGCACAATGTCACTACACACTCTGATAGTTCTTTTCTACTACTGTATATTCTTAATAGAGAACAGGCATGCTACTCAATTAACTTTAAATCTAGTATTCCCCTGGGTGTCAACACTGACATTATACACCTGTTCTCATCTATATGCATGCACAAAGAGAGGCAGACAGCTTGGTGTGGCTAGTGACAGCTGGCTCCAACTGCCTTTAGCTTCATAGATTATCTAATGAAAGTTACATAGCATTTGTATGTATAGTTTTGCATATTAATATAGTCATGAAATCCAAGCTTCTTTAATGCCTTATTTACATATACAGCTCACCTTGGCAGCCTTGAGAATGTGAGGTATCCAACTCTCCCACACCTCTCAAAGCTACCTCTGAAATTGTGCTGAAGTCCATTCATTCATTTTGGGTGAAAAATATTTGTCTTGCAGCCCCCTTTTTCCTCATCCTGGCCTGTTTCTTCTTTACCTTGCGTTAAAGGCCTTGCCACTTTTGACTCAGGTCTTACATATTCTATTGTTGTAGAAAATATTAAGTTGGAGATGGATTTTCTCCTAGATCTACTCTTTCTGGTGGAAGCCCACGTTCTGTGAATCCTTTCCTTATAAGATGTTCTATACCTTCATCTCCCCTTTCACCAGAAGGTCCACCTCCCATGACTCGAAGTTTGACTTCTAAGCAGGACTCCACTTTTTCCAGACATGTTGTAGTTAGGAAGTCATGCTATGAGACTAAATTTATATACATGCATTCGGGTATATGCACATATAAATTACATATGATCATTTATAAAATAGCAAAAAGTAAACATAAGTTGTATTAGCTGCATATACGTGCATTTGTTCATTATAGTTTTATTTTCCTCATATGTCTATGTAGATTTGTTCCATATTAGGGTTACCTTAAGCCTCCATGTAATCATGGATAGGCTAAGCTGGTCCAGGTTTTATCTCTTGCTTTCAATGGGAATAACACCTGGACCAGCTTTACCTGCCACTGATGTCACGGAACTTGCAGGTAACACTCATCCATAAGCTATACATTGAGTATAAAGGAAGAAAGGCATGTGTGGAGGAGGAACTCATCATCTGAAATCTTGATATATATTTTTTGGCCCTTGCTTTTATTATTATACCAGGAATAAAATCATTAAGTACAAGAACCCTCTGTCAGCAACTAATAATCATTTTGGAAAGTGTATGTATTTAGTGTTTTAGAAGACAACAGGATATTAATTTCTACAGGATCTCATTACTTACATCTACCCTACAAACCCCATTTAGAGTAATTGATGACTGGATTGTAAGCAGTGGAGGGAAGTTACAGCTCTGACCCAGTTTCAGGTAAAAGCCAAACACTGAAGGCATGCTGTGTCAGGCTCCTTCCCAATTATAGTTGGGTGAAGTAATGGATACTTTAAGTAGTCCCTGAAAGCTCACATCTTGAAGCTGTATAGTGAGAACCATCAAATACTCCTATATGGTCCGGGGTTCAGGCAAAACCTGTGTTCTTGCAGGCAGATATCCTTTCGATAATGGGTCTTTCTGAGATAGCAATAAAGGATTTGCAGCTGGAAGTAGGGAGTCTTATGAAGATAAGCTGGGCTCTACTAGAGAAGATATCCAATGTGAGCAGGGAGAAGGTTAGGCTGGGTGCTACAGTAACATCTGACCCATGTATTATTCCAGGTAGGTCTTTATCACTGTGGGGTAAGAAAGTTTGTTACCTTTTTCTTTCATTGACATCATTAGCTTTGGGAAACAAAAGTGAATGATTAGAATTTGCTCCAGATAGCTTCAAGTGAAATGAGATCCTATCTAAACATCTATATGACACTTATCTGCTGAGAGTTGTGCTGTTATAGAAAGGGGTTCTCAATGTGAGCTCCTTGTCTCTATTGTTGTACGAGTGGACCCTTGGGACAAGACGAGGTTGACACTACCTGTAAGGGAAAGCCATGCAGGTCCTTGTCGTCGGTGGGTGAAACCAGATAGTAGGGGTGTGCATTCGTTTTGAACGCATATGTAAAACGCAACTTATATTTTTAAAAGAGAAAAAAAAGGTTTGAGGAGAAACGCATTGCGAGTTCCAACGTATTCAACATAGCTATGTTGAATACGTTGAACCTAAATAAACACTTAAACCCCCCATCTTCCTGACCCCCCCAAGACTTACCAAAACTCCCTGGTGGTCCAGCAGGGAGTCAGGAAGCCATCCCTGTATTCCTTTGCGAGGAGCACGTGACGTCGGCGTCACGTCGAGTGACGCGGACGTCACGTGCTCCTCTGCGCCTCCGCTCCTGGACCCCCGTTGGACCCAACCGGAACTTTTGGCCAGCTTGGGGGGGTCAGGAGGCCCCCCCAAGCTGACCAAAAGTTCCGGTTGGGTCCGGGAGCGGAGGCGCAGAGGAGCACATGACGTCCGCGTCACTCCGACGTGACGCCGACGTCACGTGCTCCTCCGCGCCTCCGCTCCCGGCCCCCCATTGGACCCATCCGGAAATTTTGGCCAGCTTGGGGGGGTCAGGAGGCCCCCCCAAGCTGGCCAAAAGTTACGGTTGGGTCCAGGAGCGGAGGCGCGGAGGAGCACGTGACGTCGGCGTCACGTCGGAGTGACGCGGACGTCACATGCTCCTCTGCGCCTCTGCTCCCGGACCCCCGTTGGACCCAACCGGAACTTTTGGCCAGCTTGGGGAGGAGTCAGGAGGCCCCCCCAAGCTGGCCAAAAGTTCCGGTTGGGTCCAACGGGGGTCCGGGAGCGACCTCCTGCCACATGACCTACCTGTCACGTGGTAGGAGTACAAGATGGCGCTGATGACCATGTGACAGGGGCTGACCAATGGCACGGCAGCCCCTGTGACACAGGCTATCGGCGCCATGAGGAAATCGCAGACGAGTGCAGGGATGGCTTCCTAACTCCCCGCTGGACCACCAGGGAGTTTTGGTAAGTCTTGGGGGGGGGGATTAAGGAGGATGAGGGGTTTAAATTTTTATTTAGGGAACCGGTGAACGTATGGACAGACCCTCAACTTATGGAATTCTCCATATCCATATTGAACGAAATCGACCCTCAACTTCAACTTATCAACTTATCAACGAAAACTTTTTGTCTGCACATCCCTACCAGATAGTATGGAGACCCAACAGGACTTTCACCAATACCAGCCCTCGTTCCCCGCAGGATGAGTCCTTGGGTGCTGGGGCCAGCTGGACATAGACACAGATCTCAGGTGAAGAAAGTTCCCATGACAGATGGCCAGTGGAAGGAGGATCAGAACATTCCAAGGGTCAGGGTAGGCAGCGATCAACCGAATCCAGAAAACGTACCAAGGTCAGAGCAGGCAGCTATCAAACAAATCCAGGAAGAGGTCCAAAAGTCAGAACCGAGAGTCAATCCAGGGAAGACAAGACAACAGGACTGCAACATGGAGTCAGGAACACAGAGCAGGCAACCAGCTACTCACAAGGAGTTTGACCTGTTGCTGAGGCGAACACTGAAGGCAAGGGCTGGCTTAAATATCCCTGAAGCGCTGACATCATCAGTGAGGGACGCAGAACTTCTCCTGCCATGGACCCTTCAAATGCTGCAGAAAGGCGCATGTGCGTGCCTAAGGAGTACTGTCAGCAGCCCAAGCTGCGAAGGAGGAAGTGCGGTGACAGCGGCGGATTCCTGCCATCGCGAAAAGAGGGTGGGGCCATTTGGCAGGGGGGTGAGTGAGACTGGCCACGGAGCTCTGTGGCGGCAAACGTAACAGTACCCCGTCCTCTAAATCCCCCTCCTGGGGGTTTAGGTTTTTTGGAATGAAAGGCATGGAACTGTTTGAGTAGACCCAAGTATTTTCTTCGGGGCCATATCCTTCCCAGGATAACAAGTACTCCCACCTCTTGTTCTGCCAGCAAATGTCCAAAATCTCCTTTACTTGATATAATTGGTCCTCTTCAGAGGCGATCTCTGGGGGTTCCAGAATCCTTTGGGGGGTATAAGACAGCACTAAGGGTTTGAGGAGGGAGACATAGAATACATTATGGATTCTTAGGGCCATAGGTAGGGGTAGTTCATATATGACTGGCCCTAACTGACGGATGATGGAGAAGAGTCCTATATAGTATAGTGCTAGCCTCATGGAGGGTAACCTAAGACAGATGTGTCGGGTGCTTAACCAGACCTTATCTCTAGCCTTAAATTGAGGGGCTGCATATCTGTTGATTTTTTGGCCTTCAGGGTGCCTTTTTGCAACATAGCCTTGGTCCGGGTCCATAGCTCCTGGAGTTTATGGGTGGTCAGTTGAGCTGCAGGTGATGGAACTGATAATGAGATGGGTAATGGAGGGATCAGTTGCCGTCCATAGATGACCAGGAACGGGGAGACCCCATCGGGAGTGCTGATGTGAACGTTACGGGAGAATTCCGCCCATGGTAAGAGAGTAGCCCAGTTGCCTGATGCCCATTGATAAAAGAACTCAGAAAGGTCTTAAGTGTATGGTTCATGCACTCCGCCTCTCGTTAGCCTGGGGATGATAAGCCGTAGTGAAGTCTAGCTTGATACTGAATTTCTGGCAAAGAGAGCGCCAATACTTGGCTGTGAACTGGGCACTGCGATCTGAAAGGATATGTTGGAGTAATCCATGTAGTTGGAAGATATGAGTAGTGAACAACTTCGCCAGTTACAGTGCAGAAGGGAGACCAGGTAGAGCCACAAAATGGGCCATTTTAGAAAAAAGGTCAATAACAACTCAGATAACATGGCATCCTTTAGAGAGTGCGAAGCCCACCATGAAGTTGGTGGACAAATGGGTCCAGGGTGCCTCAGGGGCTGGCAATGGCTATAATAGCCCCCAAGATCATCTCACCATAGGCTTCTGTTTGACACAGGTGGGATAAGAGTCTACATAGACCTTGACGTTGCGCTGCATCTGTGGCCACCAGTAAATCTCCTAGAGTAGTGCAAGAGTTCAGGCCTGACCAGGATGACCTGCGACGCGAGAATCATGTGACCATTCCAGCACTTTCTGCCAAAGACAAAGGGGTATGATTGTTTATTTATTTATTTATTTATTTATTTAAGAGGTTTTTATATACTGTCATTAAGTTATTCACCATCATAACGGTTTACAATAGGGCACCTATATCAAAGAAAAAAAATGGGTCGTACATTACATGGGTGGTGCCATTAGTTTTCGGTAACAAACAGGAGTTTTATATCCAAAGGTGTTTTATATGGGGGACTGAGTGTTTCATAGCAATTTGTCCTGATGGTTGACTACAGTTAAAAATAGTTTGAACTAGTTCAGTTAGGAGCATTAAGTGAGACATTGTTTTCCCTGAGGGAATGGTTGTGGAAGCAGCCAGAAGAATTTGTGCTGGGTCAATAATATGTCCTGGGGTACCAGGTGTATCCTCTATTTCTAAAGATCAGGAGAGAGCGCAACTGCTTGCAGGTTCCTGGACGCTGGCCTGTATCTTACTTCAACACTGAAGTGGGCGAAGAATAGGGACTATCAGGCTGACAGGCCTCAAGTCTTGAGAGTGGCGAAGGTGTTCTAAATTTTTATGTGCCCCCTCCAACTATTGTTGCCACTCTTCAAAAGCCATTTTGATGGCAAGCAATTCTTTGTCTCCAATGCCATAGTTTTGCTTCACTTGGGAGAACTTTCTGGAGAAGAAGGAGCAAGGTCAAAGGACTCCCCTGCCAGAGAGTTAGCTCAACACCACTTCTACCTCCAGGAAAGAGGCATCGACCTCGAGAATGAAGGGGCGTGTGGGGTCAGGGTGGCAGAGGCATGGTCCTGCAGGAAAGCTTGTTTGAGTTTTAGAAAGCGGTAACTGCCTCTGGAGACCAGTCTTTGTTATTAGCTCCTTTCTGGGTAAGTGTGGTAAGGGGCGTTGCAATCCTCGAGTAATTGGGGATAAAATGTCTGTAGAAGTTTGTGAATCCCAGAAACCTTTCCAAGGAATGGAACCCGGAGGGTTGTGGCCAATTCAGGATGCACTTTACTTTCTTGGGGTCCATCCGGAAACCACGTCTTGAAATTATATAGCCAAGGATGGGTAAGTTTTCCCTTTTGAACATACATTTCTCCAGCTTGGTGAACAGCTTATAGGTCCTAAGCCCTTGGAGAACCTGATGGACATCGTGACGATGAGAAAAGAGGTCCTTGGAGAAAATGAGGATGTCATCTAGATAGACCACTAAGTAATCATACAAGAGATCCCTGAAAATCTCATTCATCATGCCCTAGAACACGGCGGGAGAGTTGCATAAGCCAAAAGGCATGACCAGGTATTCGTAGTGACCATCGCGCGTATTGAACACATTCTTTCATACATCGCCTCTCCTGATCGCACAAGGTTGTAGGCCCCGCATAGATCCAGCTTCATGAATATTCAGTCCCCTTGCAGTCAATCTAGTAGTTCCGGAATAAGTGGTGGGGGATATTGGTCCTTCTTGGTGATGGCATTCAATTCACTGTAATCAATACAGGGGCATAACGTCCTATCCTTCTTGGCTATGAAAAAGAACACTGCACCCACTGGAGACATGGAGGGCCGGATGAATCCCTTGACAAGGTTCTCCTGGATGTACTGGGACATGTTCTTGGTCTCAGGGAGGGATAGAAGGTATACCCTACCTCGAGGCGGGGTTAATGGCACAATCAAAGGGGCAGTGTTCAGGCAGATTCTCCGCCACCTGTTTAGAGAAAACATCTGCGAAGTCAGCATATTATTATGATGGTCCCAATGAGGCCGAGGCTAGTGGAAGTGAGGAAGGAAACATGATGGGAAGAAGGCATGTGGAGTGACAATGATGGCTCCACTTTGTCAGCTGAAGAGATTCCCAGTCAAACTGAGGGGAGTGTACTTGTAACCAGGAGAGGCCCAGCATGATCAGGTGTACCGCCTTCTCAATGACATGGAAATTTATCTCTTCCTGGTGTAATATGCCGGTGTGGAGCAGCAGCGGTGCTGTCATCTCTGTGATCCATCCAGGCAGGGGTTCTCTGGAAATAGAAGAGATGATGCGCACTGGGTTCTGGGGACTGTCCGGAGATTCAGGTGGTCCACTAGAGTCTTCAGGATGAAATTTCCCCTGGCACCGGAATCCAGTAGTGCAAGATTAGGAAATTTGTCTCCATCTACCAATATTGTTACAGGAAGCATAAATTGGGGAGCAGGCAGCTTGTAGCCCAGGCTCATCTCCCCAATGACTCCTAGGATTGGGCACTTCCCTGCTTCACAAAACATTGGGCCAATAGGTGTTCCTTTCCAGGGCAGTAAAAGCAGAGACCCTGGGCCCGGCAACATTGCCTCTCCTCCAGAGAGAGGCAGCTTTGCCCAAGCTGCATCTGTTCTTCTTGATGACCAGAGGCAGGGTTTGGCCTAGTGAGGGAGCAAGGGGCGTGAGAACAACAGCATAAATTGCACAGGTCTGCGCAGACCTCGTAGCTCCTGCCATCAAGGGCTATGATGTGGCCACAAGTCTGTGAGTCTTTGTTGGATGGAAGGCCTTGACATTCCATGGAAAGGGTATTAGGAGTGGGCTCTAACACCCTCTTGAGTTCAATAGTTGGCCTGTGAGTGCATTAGATGTTCTACTGCCTGACAGTGCTGCCTGTGACCCATGGAATTTCCAAGTACAAATTTAATGTGAATGAGAGTTTCTTGAAGATCTTGGCAGACAGAGTCTTGTAGAGTAATGGGCCAATATTGGAGAATGTGATGGAAGACAGGCCTTATTGGATTCTCCCTGATGGACATTTAATGAGCTTACTTCCAGCCTCTATCTGTCTTGCACGCAGCTGTTCCATCCACTTCCTTTCCTTCAGACGCAGCTCCTGGACCTTCTTCTTGAGGTCCTCAATCTTTACAGAGAAATAGGATTACAAAGCTCTTAGTTCAGTGTTAAAGGTTCTGTGATCTCCTCAATGGTTTGTTTCCTTTTTTCACTTTGGGCAGCAAAATGTGGTGTCCTGCCACCTGGCCAGAAAATACATCAGAGCAGGGACAGTCCCAGAAAAGACAAGGTACCCCAGTTTAAGCAGGAGATTATAGACAATAGGGGTGTGCATTCATTTTTGACGTATTGGCAATCCGTAACGTATATATCCCTATTTGTTGTATTCATGGGGAAGCGAAACGTATCACGATTCCCCACGAATATAATGTATCATCCGTTTCATAAGTTTGGCAGCGCGTGCTTTTCTTCGCCTTCATTTTCAATCAGAGGACGCAATTTGGGTGTATCCAGAGCCAAAAACCAGTCCTTTCCTGTGAGTCATCAGCGACCTCACAGCCCTGTCAGAGTGGATCGGACAGGTTGGCACGGATACCGGAATGCAACGTATCAGCGATAACATTTTATGAAATGCACTGAATGCAGCCAATCACGCTGTCATTCAGTGCTCGGTGATGATTTTCCTGATGACCCAGCACTATATATACTTATATTTAAGCACGCGGCGTGCCACACATTTTCTTTGCAGGGGTGGTGTGGGGAGGTGGTGTCTGCGGAGGTTCCTGCCTTGAGTGGTTCCTGGCTCCTGGTTTTGCTTCTTTGTCCGTCCTTCTTCCCTGCTCCGTGGATTGATTCTTTGTTGCTGACTTCTGGACTGGTGGACGTGTCTTCTCTGGCTTGACCCTGGTACGGCTCTGGACTCTTTTCCTGCCTCGATCCTGGTACGGCTTCGGACCCTTCTCCTGCTTCAACCCTGGACCGGATTCGGATCCTGCTGAGGTATTGTTTTCTGGACTGGATTTGAACTCTTCTGGAAACCCATTCTTGAACTGTCACGACCTGCTGGAGGCACCAGCCGTCTGGAACCCACGACCTGCAGGAGGCGCCTGCATCCAGACATCTTACAGTTTTCAGAAGAGTCGCCTAAGTCCCAGCGGCCGGACCCCTATGGGCTCCTCCTGGGGGGGTCACGTGCTTCCAGGGTGAAGTCTTCTAGCAAGTCTACGGTCCAACAGGCCTCGCCCTTCGCGGTGGCTGCTACCCCGAAACAAGGGTCCACTATCATAACACTTTTTGTTTCATGCGATGTTCATGTATCTTAATAGCCGTCTGTACTCAACAATTTGTATTACTAGCTGTTCTAATTGTATTTAACCCCAGTTCAGTTTTTTTGGATCCCAGTTCGTTTATCCTCTGTTCTATGTAATGCTTTTTTACACAACACTGTTTGTTTCAATGTAAACCGATGTGATATGTAGCTCCTACATGAACACCGGTATAGTAAAATTCAAAATAAATAAATAAAAAAATAAAAAAATGTATGCACGTATGCCGTCTCATGCCAAAGGACGTGGCCTCTTTATAACATAAACGCATCTATGCATGCATGGTAGAAAATAGGCTGAGCGTGCACACGTGCACATAATTTTATATTGATAAGCAAATGCTGCCTTTACTGATTAAGTGGGGGAAATTTTCTAACAGTGTCCCCAGTTCGTTCCCAGTTCACCCAGGTAATGGATAGAACTTAATAAATCGCTGGTTAAATAGCCTCACTTTTACCCTGTTAGTACCAAACCTTAAAACCCTACTGCTAGCCTTTTATTACAATTATTTTATTACTTACATTTCATCCATAGCAGTAGTAAAGTTGCATGGCAGGGGACCTCAGCGAGGGCATCTGTGCATAAATACGCACACATTCCATGTCAAAGACCCGAAATGCCTATGCCCCTCCCAGACCATGCCCCTTCCTGCCTCTTTTTTCAACTTCTTATTTGTGCACATACCGGGAGATATGCATGTATTCAGGTGCCTCTTGAAATCCATGTGGCAAACGCTGGTTGGACGTCTGCGCATATATCCTGGATTTGGCGCATGTAGGGCTTTTAAAATTGATCTCTTAGTTTTCAATTTCTGCACAAATGATTTTTTATCCTTTTAAACAACAAAATAGTAAAGAAATGGGGTAAAATGGAATTCTATCTTTTCTTCTTGCAGTTTTAAAGGAACGCCAGGATATTTTGAACATGGAACTCAACAATATGACTATTCATCCTGTCAAGGTGGGCAACAAATTGTACATGTGAGTAAACCTTCTGCAATACAATCAAACAATAAATATTCATTTCATGTATGCAGAAACTGGTCATATCAAAGCATTTGTGGTCTGCAACCAGGACATTTTTGTTCATTCATTTTGTTAATTTTTTCATTTTTGAAAATATTTGTTTCCATTCAGTACAAACTAAATCAACCTAGTGAGCACCAAATATAAATTAGTGCACCTTAAATCCATTTAGCGTGCACTATTCGAATCAGTGCACACTAAATTTTTTAGTGCCCACTAAAACATTAAGGGGCGATTTCAAGACCCGTGTGTGTGCGTCCATGTGCGTGCGGTTCCTGACGTGTGCACGTGGACACGCTGTTTTTATATAACATTTGCATGCCAGAACGCACATGCTATAAAATCCAATGGCCATAAGCACATGCGTGTGCAGATTTTAAAATACGCACACGCATGTGTGGGCGGCCTGTGACTTGCGTGCCCAGGGGAGAATTTTACAAAGCAACTCACGGTGACGCAAGTAGGGCTTCTCCAGTTCCCTCCCAATCCGTTCCAATAAAGGACTGGACTGGGAGGGAACTTCCCTATACCCTATCTAACCTCCCTAACTTTTCCCCTCTTCTCCCCGAGCCCTACCCCCAACCTATTAGGTTTTTTTTTGTTTGTTTTACTTCTTACTTCAACTTACAATTTGAAGTAATCTCTGTGCACTGGTCGGCTGCCGACGTGAGCTTCCCTGGGTCAGTGGCTAATGGCACAATCCCGGCCTCCCCCCCCCCCCCGCCCAGATTACGCTCTCTGGCTCACCCCTTTGGAGAGGCCCGGCACTTTGGCACATAATGGTGTTTACGCCCATGGCCAGGCCTTTCCGAAAATGCGCAAGGCCCGGCCATACACGTAACTCCACATTTTTACATGAGTGGCCTTTTAAAATTGGGCTGTTAATGCACACAAACATCTGAAAACAGATTAAATGAATGCAGATCCCTATGAGATATACTAAGCAGTACATGTTCCTGGAAGTATATTATTTTAGGCCCAGGCAGTGAATGGGAATCCTCTCTGAGGTGTGTTGCTATCTATCCCCAACTGATGGGTTATTTGTCTTACTTCACACATCTGTGTTCAATCTGGGTCATACATAGGGAACTTTCACTTCACTGTATGCAAGTGTCCTCAGTACTACTCTCCAGGAGCAGCTCACCCCCTTTTTTTTGTCTATATGACAAGCTGGGAAGGGAAACCTATTGTGGGGAGTCCCCTAAATCCTGAAAAAGTTCTCGTACCTGCAGTCCAACAGAGTCCCAGATGTTCCCAGTTTGTGTCCTGCGTTCCCTAGGGTGGAGATCCAGCTGAGTTCTCCAATCTGATCTTGAACCTCCTCTTCTGGACTTTCTGTAGTTTGACCTCTTAGGGGAAAAGGTGCTTTTCTGGATACCAGCATGTGGCTCATTTAAAACTAATTGGAGAAAGATCTTCTTCACGCAACGCACAATTAAACTCTGGAATTTGTTGCCAGAGGATGTGGTTAGTGCAGTTAGTATAGCTGTGTTTAAAAAAGGATTGGATAAGTTCTTGGAGGAGAAGTCCATTACCTGCCATTAATTAAGTTGACTTAGATAATAACCACCGCTATTACTAGCAATGGTAACATGGAATAGACTTAGGGGTAGATTTTTAAAAACTGCGCGATCGCGTACTTTTGTTTGCGCAGCAGGCGCAAACAAAAGTACGCTGGATTTTATAAGATACGCGCGTAGCCGCGCGTATCTTCTAAAATCCTGGATCGGCGCGCACAAGGCTGCCGATTTTGGGCAGCCGGCGCGCGCTGAGCAGCACAGTCTGCCTCCGTTCCCTCCAAGGCCGCTCCGAAATCGGAGCGGCCTCGGAGGGAACTCTCTTTCGCCCTCCCCTCACCTTCCCCTCCCTTCCTCTACCTAACCCACCCCCCCGGCCCTATCTAAACCCCCCCCTACCTTTATCCATGGATTTACGCCTCCCGGAGGGAGACGTAAATCCACGCGCGCCAGCGGGCTGCTGGCACGCCGAGACCTGACCCGGGGGTGGTTCCGGAGGGCGCGGCCATGCCCCCGGAAGGCCCCCGGGCCGGCGCCACGCCCACCAAACGTGGCGTCACTCGGCGACGCACCTGACACGCCCCTTTTCAGAAACCCCGGGACTTACGCGAGTCCCGGGGTTCTGCGCGCGCCTGCGGCCTATGGAAAATAGGCGCGCCGGCGCGCAAGGCCCTGCTCGCGTAAATCCGCCCGGATTTACGCGAGCAGGGCTTTTAAAATCCGCCCGTTAGTTTTTGGGTACTTGCCAGGTTCTTATGGCCTGGATTGGCCACTGTTGGAAACAGGATGCTGGGCTTGATGGACCCTTGGTCTGACCCAGTATGGCATGTTCTTATGTTCTTAGCCAAACAGTGAGGAGGGGTGGTAAAAATAAAACTCATCACTAAAACACAACTCTCAAGAATCAAAACATTTTCACCACTGAGTGAGGAGTCACTGAAGTCTTCTCGCTGGATGGACAGGAATAAGCAGATCTTCTTCCACCTGTCCTTCGGTTACAGGGGTTGCCTCACCAACAGGAACAGGATTACACCCAGAAACAACCACATTTGGAAAAACTCCTTACTAAAGTCCTTTTTACTCTCAGGAAGGGATATGCAAATGGTATACTGGAACTGGGCAGACTCCAAACCAAAAACAGCACAGGAGCAAAAACCAGCTCCTTTGTCAGCAAACCCCAAACTAAACTAATCACATACACTAAGGCTCTGACTCCCCCCCCCCCCCCCCCCCCCCTTTGCTGGTCAAGGACTGAACTACTGCAGGCATCCTCAGGGGAAGGTCCTGCAAGGAATAGTCTGTCCCTCCTAGCTATTACCTACCAGGTAGGGATCTAGGGCCAGCTAGTGGAAAGCCAAGGGTTCCCCTCATATATTATTAATTTGATGGATCTCTGCAAGCCTAAGAGCTCTATTCACTAACCTGTGTTGTGTTAGTGAATAGTCCTATTATATAAATGGGGCACATGGCATATAACATGCCTTAATGTGCTTTTATTATCTGTTGACAGTCACTGCAGGCTAGGGAATAAGGCTGTAAGTTAGGAAGAAAAAAGAATCCAAATAACCTTGGCGGACATCCATTTGCCTTTTTGGGTAAGGAAAGAATATCTGCTAGTTGTGGCATTTAGAGATTTTGATCCACAAGCACAGCACAAGTTTAGTCAAGAGCATTAAGGGCAACTGTAGCTAATGCATCTCTAACCTCTCAGTACGGATATGAATTGTTTTTGAACGATTAAAATTATCGTCAGATAATTTTAAAATCGTCCAAAATCATTAGAGTGCATGATACAATACAAATGCCCACGATTTATCGTCAGGGCATTTGTATTGTATCGTTAAATAGGGGGCGGGAAAACCGGCACACCAAAAAAACCCTAAAACCCACCCCGAACCTTTAAAAAAAATCCCCCACCCTCCCGAACCCCCCCAAAATGTTTAAATTACCTGGGGTCCAGTGGGGGGGTCCCGGCGCGATGTCCCGCTCTCTGGCCACGGCTGCTGTTAAGAGAAATGGCGCCGGTGGCCCTTTGCCCTTATCATGTGACAGGGCAAAGGTAGCGCCGGCGCCATTTTGTTCCTGGCTCCTGACGTCACGCGTGCAGGAGATCGCTCCCGGACCCCCGCTGGACCCCCAGGGACTTTTGGTCAGCTTGGGGGGGGGGGCCTCCTGACCCCCACAAGACTTGCCAAAAGTCCAGCGGGGGTCCGGGAGCGACCTCCTGCACGCGGGCCATATTGCCAATCTTCAAAATGGCGCCGGCGCTACCTTTGCCCTCACTATGTCATACGGGCGACCTCGTTGCAAGGTGAGGATCCAATCCCAGCTGCAGGGTAATATACCCTGCAGCATCTGACATCATCTAGGAGCTGTCCCAGGTTTCCCGCGCTGGCCCCTTAAGAGTGGAGCCCCTGCGCGCGCGCGCGCGCGTGCTTAGGGGGCGGGGCCAGCGACGGGAAGTCGGCGGCGTCTCCCTCACAGTGGAGATGCTGCGGCAGGCTCGGGTGGGTTTTAGGGTTTTTTTGGTGTGCCCTCCCCCGATTTACGATTTTTAACGATTTCAAAACAAAACAAAACACGACGATCCAATTTCCCTCCCCCCCCAGCCAAAATCGATCGTTAAGACGATCGATCACACGATTCACACCTCTACTTCTCAGCTGTTTCTGCTCCTGATTCCAAGATAGGGTGGTATCAATGATTTCTCCTAGGACAAGCAGGCTGGTAGTCCTCACACATGGGTGTTATCATCAGATGGAGCGTGGCAAGGAAAACTTCTGTCAAAGTTTCTAGAAACTTTGGCTGGCACACTGAGCATGCCCAGCACGCCCCTATCCCTGCATCCACGCGGGGTCTCTCTTCAGTCCTTTCTTTTCCACAGAGCTATCGTCTCGCGGAGGTGGAGCTCGTGCCTTTTAATGGAAAACTTGTCATTTTTTCTTCGTGAATATTTTCTGTTTCGCATCTTTTTCCTGAGCTGGGTCTCTCTTGCTCCCATCGAGTTTTTTGCGGTTGGTAAGTAATCTTTTTTCCTCCTTCCATATCTGCCAGTCATCGTGTCCTTGCGGTCCCTGCGTGCCTCATGGTGGCCTTGGGCTTCCACCGATGGCCCAAGTGCCCCTGGACTATGTCCCTAACGGATTCACAAGAAGTGTGCATCCTCTGCATGAGGGCATCTCACAATGTCTGTGGCTGTGAATTGTGTGCTCAGATGACCCCGAAGAGCTGGTGGGCCAGGCTGGATAAGATGGAGAAGGTCTTTGGCTCGTGCATGTCCTAACCCTCTGCACTGGCATCGGCACCCTCGATGCCTAGGGACTGAGAGGAACCGATTACCTTTGATCCCCTGGTCACCACCCCTCCCCTGAAGCTTTTAGAGCAGGGGGGCTCTGGGGATTGGCTGGTCTTGGTGTCCTCGAAGTCCCGGACATCTGGGTCATTGTCATGGTCCTTGGCACCAAGGAAGGACTGGGCCAAGCACTGTGGGAGATCCTGCAAACATCAGCACCGATCCCCGTCTGAGCATGGATCCGGGCCGGTGAGGGCCATGGTGTTTGTTGCCCTACCGCCTAAGCGGCCTAGACACAAGGAGGCCCTATTCTCCCTCGATGTCAGTGGTCTGGGGCCATCCGCGCTGAATCTGGTGCTGGACATTGACCTTCCTTGGAGCCCAACCCTCCCCTCTCAGCCTCTACTATTGTCAGAGGCCTTCAAAGAGGAGTTGGAACTTCAGGTGTGCCTGGCGGTGGAACATGCTTTGTGCGAGCTGGAGCCGGTTGCCGCGCCACCGATACTAGTGCACTTCCTGATTCTGGTGCCTTTGCCGATGCCTTCGAGGCTGGCTCCTGCACCAGTGCCTGCGCCAATACTAACTACTGTGACCAGGCTCGAAACATTGTTGGACCGCCTCAATGGCCTCCTCAGTGTCCTCCCAACCCAGTTGATGCTGGTGCTTTGCAATCCCTCGGTGCCCAGTAGAGTCCAGAAGCACAAGGCATCCAAGTTGGAATTAAGGGTGATCCGGTATGCTCTGTGGGTCTTCCGGGATCGCTTGGCCAACAAAGTCATCCTCGTTTGGATGGACAACCAAGTGGCCATGTGGTATATCAATAAGCAGGGAGGTACCAGGTCATCATCGGGGAATCCTTGGGTGATGAAGGACCTCAGTGCCATCCGCACAGTGAGGTCCCTCGACATCATGCTCGGTGACCCCAAGGCCAGGGGCCCAACCCTCTGGGTCCCTTGGTTCCCATGAACCTTCCGGTGCCTACACCTAATGCCATGCCTGGGGCTCCACGCACCACCCTCTCTGGGTGGTCTCGAAGAGCTCAAAGGCCCATAATAACCCCTGGGGCCAGGACACCTCCGACGCTTCGTGCCCCTGTCCCTCCTCCTACCTTGGGGCCGGCCCGGCCCACGCGAATCCGTCCCCAGCCTCCCAGGCCTGTTCCGCAGCCTGCCTCGACGTCTCCACTGCGAGGGAGACGCCGCCAACTTCCCGTCGCTGGCCCCGCCCCCTAGGCATGCGCGCACGCAGGGGCTCCACTCTTAAGGGGCCAGCGCGGGAAACCTGGGACAGCTCCTAGATGACGTCAGATGCTGCAGGGTATATTACCCTGCAGCTGGGATTGGATCCTCACCTTGCAACGAGGTTCCTCAGGGCTTCCTGACTTGCTAGTTGCTGTGATTTCGTCGGTTGCTGCTGTCTTCGACCCGGCTTGCTTCCTGATCTGTCTCCTGCTTTCGCTCCTTGGTTTGGTATCGATGTCTGACTTCTGGCTTCCGACTCAGCTCCATCCCACGACCCCGTCTTCAGCTTCTCTTCCTGGCTTGGCTTCGTCTTCTGACCTTCTGGCTCCCAACCCGGCTTGCTCCTGGACTCTGACTTCAGCTTCTTCCTCATCTCAAGTATCTGGTACTCGCTGACCCAGAGGTTTCTCCTAAGTCCCAGCGGCTCGGGCTCTCACGGGCTCCTCCCGGGGGAGCCGTGGGCTTCCGAGGGTGAAGACTCTTCATCCACCTGGGTCCAGCCATCCTCCATCTCTTCAGCCGCTGCCTGGGTCCTTGGTCGCATAGGACTCCACCTAAGTCCAAGAGGTCCAGGTCCCTATGGGCTCCTCCAGTGGGGACCTCAGACTTCCAGTGGTGAAGTCTTCTCTGAGTCTCTCCCGAGCCGCCTCCCGGCTGGGACGCTTGCTGTGGCCTTCCATAGCATACCATCCTCTGTCCCAACCAGCCCAAGGGTCCACGACCGTAACAGTTTCCCTCCAGAGGACTTAACCTTCACTGGGTTGGTCTGTGTGATGGCTGAAGCTATCCTCTTCCAGCTTATGACAGAAGAGGCTGCCCCGCATAAAATGCTCGAGATCCTCCAGTTTGTTGATGTCCCAAAGGAGGTCGTAGCAATGCTGGTGCATGAGATCTTCTGGGACCTGCTTCTCTGTCTATGGGAACACCCCCTCTCCATGGCTCCAGTTAACCAGAAGGCCGATCGGGTGTACCTAGTCCAGCAGTCTGTAGGCTTTGAAAAGCGTCAGCTTCCCCACCAGTCGCCGGTAGTTGAGTCGGCGTTCAAAAAGGCAAAGCGGTCAAAAATCCAGGCATCAGCCCCTCTGGGTAAACACAACTGGGCATGGGATGGAGGGATCCATGCTAATAGCCTGATCACCTCCTATCTGTTGTACATGACCCAGTATACCCGCAACCTCTGGAAAGAAGTCTAGGAGATGGTGGACGGTCTACCGCAGCAGCCCTAGGAAGCCTTTATGGCCCTCATCTATCAGGGACTTGAATGTAGTATGCACGAGGTTTGTGCTACCCATGATGTCTTTGAGACGGAAAAGCGTGTAGCAGCAGCAGGTATTTTTGCCCATTATCTAGCCTGGCCTTGAGACTGGCTGGCGGACTTGCTTTGCACTGGGGATAACCTTTTTGGTGACAAGGTCAAGGAGGCGGTCAAACAATTAAAGGACCACCATGAGATCCTCCAGCACTTGTCTGCTGGACCCTTGGCCTCATCGGCCTCTTCCAAGCGGTCACTCCAACTGGGACTAAGGAGACATTTCTATAGGCCTAGAAGGTACTTCCTCAGGCCCCATGCTCCAAACTACAGCAGGTGAGTGCCAGCAGCGGGGCCCATGCCCACAGCCAGCCACCCAGGCCAGTCCCACTACAGGATTTTGACTGGCAATGAGGGACCAGTGCCAGGGGACCCCCCTGGATGGGGGCCAGCTCATCTTGTTTGTGGACTGGTGGCCAATTGTGATGTCAGACCGATGGGTCCTGTCTGTCATCAAGCAAAGTTATCTGCTGAATCTCGTGAGCTCTCCACTGGATTCTCCCCCAAGCCCAAAGTGGGTCCCATCTCGCATCCAGAGCTGCTTTAAGAGGAACTAACAGCCCTTCTTCAGGCCAGGACGGTGGAACTAGTTCCTTAGGGGCAGCAGGGTCGGGGGTTTTACTCCTGTTACTTTCTGATTCCAAAGAAAATGTTATGGTTATGAGGTGTTGGAGTTTATTCTTGGGTACTGCGGTGATGGCCACTCCCACGGGGAGGAGCCCCATGAGGAACTGCGGTACTAGGCTAGACTCTATACATGCAGACACAGAGAAGTTGTATTTATTGTACAGCTTGGTGGTACTGTCCGGGGGGCAGACAGCAGTGAAGGTAACCCAGCAGAAGTAGTCCAGGGGTCCTCAGCAGAGGAGACCAGTCTCACACTCGAGTAGGTGATTAGGAAGCGAGGTCTAGCAGGGACAGGTCCCGGATGTAGTCACAGAGTGCTGAAGTTGAAGGTGAGAGAAACTGAAAAGGTTAGTACTCACTGAAGCAGAAGCTGTATTGTTAGAAGTCCTGGCAGGCAGAAGTTGATCAGTGGCAGGCACCAGATTAGAGAGAGCAGGCCCTCGAGAAGCAAGTTCCTGGTTTCCCAAGATAGGTACCTGAAATAGAGCAGAAGGACCCCCGAGGAGCAGGTACCCAGGTTAATGAAGAAATACCCCGAAGGGCAGAGAGAGCTTCCTGCAGCAGCTAGGAAGTGGCAGAGCAGCTTAGACTAGAGGCAGTCCAAGCAGATCAAGCCGATCCGAATCCGAGTCCTTGATAACTCAGTTTGTTAGCAAACGAAGGGCAGGCTAAATATCAGGATGTGATGACGTCATTCGGAGGGGACTCCCCCAAGGTTCCCGCCATGACGTGGATATAGGCGTGGGTAGCATGCGCACGCTCACCCTAAGGAAAATCATGGCGAACACCGTTGCCGCCACCGATCCGGGGACGCCGGAGAGAGCGGCATAAAAACGCGGCAGCAGCCACCCTCCCAAGGCCCGAGGAGAGAGAAGGAAAAAAGGTGAGGCACAGAGGTTGAAGCTGTCTGAGACCAACGGATGCAACAGTACCCCCCTTCAAAAGGCCCCCTCCAGACCCCCCACCTGGTCTCAGTTTTTGAGGATGCGATGGATGAAATTGATGAAGCATCTCTTTGTCCATGATATTAGCCAATGGTTCCCAAGAGTTTTCTTCTGTTCCGTAACCCTCCCATGACAGGAGGTATTCCCAAACTCTGCCTCTCTTTCTTACATCAAGGACGGCATCAACCTTGTATTCGATGTCTTCTTCTGCATCAACTGGGGTAGGTTCAGGTGTCTTGGTGGAAAACTCGCAAAGAACAAGCGGTTTCAGCAGCAAAACATGGAATGCATTATGAATCTTCATAGCTGGAGGGAGTTTCAGGCTATAGGTGAGTGAGCCCAACTGCTGGAAAATAGGAAAGGGTCCGACAAAGCACGGAGCAAATCGAACAGATGGAAGCTTAAGTCTCAGATGTTTAGTAGAAAGCCAAACCTTATCTCCAGGCTGGAATTCAGGAGCCTTGCTACGGTGAGCGTCATAGCCTTTCTTTGCTCTTTGTCCTGCTTTTAGGAGCATCTCTATAGTCTTTCTCCAGAGCTGCTGTATATCTTTGGCAGTAGATTGAACTGCCGGGGATGACACAGAAAGTGGAAGTGGTAAAGGGAGTAAAGGTTCGCGTCCGTAGACTATTTCAAAAGGAGCAGGTCCAGTAGATGACGCTGAATGCGAATTGATGGCAAATTCAGCCCAGGGCAACAGTTCAGCCCAGTCATTCTGTTGTGAACTGACATAAGCGCGAAGGAACTGTTTGAGAGTTCTATTCATTCTCTCAGTTTGGCCATTCAACTGAGGATGATACGCAGAGGTGAAGTCAAGTGTGATATCGAATTTCTTACACAAGACTTTTGCAGAGCTTTGCTGTAAATTGAACTCCTCTGTCATAAACAATATGTTTAGGCATGGCATGTGTTGTGTCCATCAGTGCTAGATGGCTTTGCCCCATTTGCCTCACCTTGTTCACGGCTCCTCCTGCTGCCTTTGGGAAAATGGCTACCGCCGCGTCTACAAGCCGACCTTTCTGGCATCCCTGGAACGGCTATGGTGCTGCTTCCAGCCATGCTCCTCCCAAGGGCCTACTAGAGTGCGTGCACATGCATGCCACCCACTTCTTTATTCCAACATTGGCGCGAACCTCCGGGGCGTTCCCCGCTCCTGATGACATGCCATCCGAGTAAATAGCCTGTACTTGGTTGCTAACTCTGGTCTAAGCTACTCTGCCACTTCCATGCTGCCGCTGGAAGCTCTCCCTGCATACCCGCTGGAAGCTCTAACCTGGGTACACGCTCCTCAGGGGGCCTCTGCTTTATTTCAGGTTCCTTACAGGGATCAGGTGCTCGCTCCTCGAGGGCCTGCTCTTCCTGCCTCGGTGCCTGCACCCACTTCTTCAACCTGGTGGAATCGCATACATACAGCAACCATCTAGTGAGTAATCTAACTCTCGGTCTAGCTCATCCACAGTACTGCCTTGCTGGGAAACCTACACCGGAATTCCCCTATATCAACGGGGTGAGAAAGGTTCCCTCTGCCGAGGGTCCTGAGACTACAACATCCAGACTACCTCATTACTCCCACCTCTGGTGGTACACCTCAAGCTGTACAATAAAAGAACTACACTGTGTTTGTATGTCTGCGTTTAGCCTAGTACTGCGGCACCTCATGGGGTTCCTCCCCATGGGTGAGGTCATCTGCCACAGTGCCCAAGAATCCACCATAGCACCATGTAGACGAAAGATGTGACTGATGAATAACTTAGCAAGTTCCATGGCTGATGGTAAACCAGGGAGAACCACAAAGTGAGCCATCTTCGAAAATCGGTCCACTGTAACCCAAATGGTATTGTTACCTCTGGAAAGTGGAAGGTCCACCACAAAATCTGTTGCAATATGGGTCCAGGGCTTATCCGGTGTTGGCAAGGGTTGAAGCAAGCCTCAAGGATGTCTGGGCGGAGGTTTCTGTCTGGCACAATTGAAACAGGAGGCAACGTAAGCTAGAGTATCTTCTTTCATGGTGGGCCACCAATAGTACTTTTGTAAATTGGCCAGGATTCGCCATTGACCAGGGTGTCCAGCCAGTTTCGAATCATGAGCCCATCTTAGCAACTTCTTTCTTAAATTGCAGGGTACAGTGGTCTTACCCAGGGGTAACGGATGTGTGGCTGAGAGAACCACTCTCTTTGGGTCAGTGATATGCTGGGGTTCATCAGGTACGTCCTCTGAGAGGAAAGAGTGAGATAATGCATCAGCTCTGACATTCTTGTCACCATGGCGATATTTCAGCAAAAAGTGAAATCTGTTGAAGAACAGGGACCACCTTGCCTGTCTATGGTTGAGATGCTGAACGTGACAGAGATACTCCAGATTTTTGTGATCAGTATAAATGGAGCCTTCAAGCCAGGGGCGCCATTTTTCAAATGCCATTTTTATTGCCAGCAGTTTTTTATCCCCAATGCCGTAGTTCTTCTCAGCTGGAGAGAAGCATTGGGAAAAGAATGAACAGGGATGCAGGATCTTTGAATCACCAGTCTGGCTTAGCACGGCCCCTACACCTACATCAGAGACATCAACTTCCACAATGAAGGGTCACATAGGGTCCAGATGGCGGAGACATGGTTGCTTTGACAGGTGTCTTTTAACTTCTGGAACACGGTCACACTTCCATAGACCAAGTGGCAGCATTGGCTCCCTTCTTAGTCATTACTGTTAATGGAACAGTCAATGAAGAATAATTTTTAATAAAGGTCTGGTAGTAGTTGGTAAATACCAAAAATCATCTTAGAGTTTTTAGACCAGTGGGTTGTGGCCATTTCTGAATACTCTCAAGCTTCTGAGGGTCCATTTGGAAGCCATTTTTGAGACAATGTAACCTAAGAAAGGCACGGAGTCTTTATGAAATTCACATTTAGCCAACTTGGCGTACAAGTGGTTCTCGCGAAGTCTCTGTAGAACTCTTTTGACATCTTCCTGATGGGATTGCAGGTCCTGGGATAATATCAAGATGTCGTCTAAATAAACAACGACACATTGGTAGAATAAATCACGCAGAATGTTGTTCATCATGTTTTGGAAGACAGCCGGGGCGTTGCACAAGCCGATGGGCATCACCAGGTATTCAAAGTGTCCATCCCGGGTATTAAAAGCAGTCTTCCATTCATTGCCAGAGTGGATGCGAACTAGATTATATGCTCCTCTAAGGTCAAGTTTGGAGAATATCTTGGCTCCCTGTAACCTATCAAATAGCTCCGAGATGAGTAGTAAAGGGTAGCGGTCCTTTATGGTGATCTCATTTAGATCTCTGTAGTCAATGCACGGATGTAACATTCCTTCCTTTTTCCCACGAAGAAAAATCCTGCACCAGGAGAAGACTTAGACGGTCTTATGAAGCCTTTCTGGAGATTCTCCTGGATGTAATCCGACATTGCCTTATTCTCCACTACAGAGAGGGGTAGACCCTTCCTTTGGGTGGTTCCATATTTGGCTTCAAATTAATTGTGCAGTCATATGATCTGTGTGGAGGTAACACATCAACAGCTTCTTTTGAGAATACATCTTGGTAAGATGCATATTGAGGCGACAACCCATGTAACAAAAGGGTGGTTGGCATGCATGGTATTGGAGAGACTTCCATTAAGCATTTGCCATGACAATCTGGACCCCAACATGAAAACTCCAAAGTGGTCCAGTTGAATTGTGGCATGTGTTTCTGCAGCCACAGTAGACCAAGTACCCAAGGGTGCATGGCCTTCTCTAGCACAAAGAAGGAAATAGTCTCTATTTGAAGAGCATCGGTACGTAAGCTCATTGGTTCTGTAAACAGAGTTACTTCACTTGATAAGGGATCTCCATGAATAGAGGACATTAGTAATGGAGGTGTCATTGTAGTGGTAGGGATTCGTAAATGTTCCACTAGATGTTTCAAAATGAAATTTCCCCCTGCCCCAGAGTCCACCAAGGCAAGGGTCTGATATTCCAAAGGCCCACAGATTAAAGACATTGGAAGAGAGAGTGGAGGAGAGGGTGCAGTTAGACCTAAGAAGAGTCTGCCAGTTTCCCAGACATATAGGGCATATTTGTACAGCATGACCAGCTTGTCCACAATACATGCATAGTCCCAATCTCTTTCGGAAACTTCTCTTTTTAGAAGTCAAATGACTGCGGTCCAATTGCATTGGTTCTTCTTCGCCAGCAATAGTCCCTGGGGGTATAGGCCTGGGTACAAACTTGACACAAATCTCTCCCTGGAGTGGTCTTCTGGGACTCTTGACCTCTTGAACTTTGTTGCAAATTCGGCGATCAATCTTTGCTGCCAACTTCATAAGTTCCACTAAGGTCTCAGGCATCTTACGAGTCACCAGTTCATCTTTCAACTGGGAGTTCTGGCCTTCAAAGAACAGGGTTTTCAGGCACCTAGAGTCCCAATGTAATTCAGAAGCCAACGTCTTGAATTCAATGGAGAAGTCTGGTAAACGTTTGTTATCTTGTTTTAGATGAACCAAAGCTGATCCTGCTATCGAGTACCGGGCAGGGTCATCAAATACTGACTTAAACAGTTCAAGAAACCTGGCAAGATCATTCAGGATAGGGTCATTGTGCTCCCAAAGCAGTGAGGCCCAAGCCAGCGCTCTTCCATCCAGATATGAAAGGATATAGGTGGTCTTGGCATATGCTGAGGGGAAATGGTTATGTTGCAGAGAAAAGTGCATGCAACATTGATTAATAAATCCTCTACACTTCCAAACTTCGCCCGCGAAGCGAGTCGGAGCAGATAGAGGCACTGTAGACTTGACCGTCACTTCTGGCGGTGTAACTTCTTTACCTGTGGCAGTCGGTGCATTCATCTGTGCATGTAACTGGTTAAATGCAACAGTCAAATTGTCCAACGAATTCTGTTGTTCGGAGATTCGCTGGGCCGGGCCAGGCCTGGAATGGCCTGCAAAGCGGTGAGCTGAGCCGAATCCATGGAGTTAGCAGTCTATTATGGTTATGAGGTGTTGGAGTGGATTCTTAGGTACTACAGTGATGGCCACTCCCACGGGGAGGAGCTCCATGAGGAACCGCGGTACTAGGCTAGACTCTATATACGCTGACAAAGAGAAGTTGTATTTATTGTACAGCTTGGTGGTACTGTCCGGGGGGTGGACAGCAGTGAATGTAACCCAGCAGAAGTAGTCCAGGGGTCCTCAGCAGAGGAGACCAGTCTCACACTCGAGTAGGTAATTAGGCAGCACAGTGTAGCAGGGACAGGTCTCGGATATAGACACAGAGCGCTGAGCTGAAAGTGAGACAGACTGAAAAGGTTAATACTCACTGAAGCAGAAGCTGTATTTTTGGAAGTCCTGGCAGGCAGACGTTGATCAGTGGCAGGCACCAGATTATGGAGAGCAGGCCCTCAAGGAGTGAGTACCCGGATCTCCTGAGGACCTTCCATAGACAGAATCCTGAAAAACCACAGAGGTGGAGGGGGAGGCCTAGAAGGGGGGGGGGGGTACTGTTATGCGCCACACCCGCGGCCGTCCCGCACACGGGTCTGCTCACCTCCGTGGTTCCACAGCGGGCCCCGGGTCGACCTCCCTCGCAGTGGTTGCCAGTCCAGCTAGGCCCCGGTGTCCTGCAGCAGCGGTTACCGGACCTTCCACGGTGTGCCAGGCTTCACGCTGAGGCTCGGGGTCCTTAGCAACACTAATCACGATCCTAAGCGTGCATACCGCCCAGCCTCTTATAGGGCCAAGGGCGGGTCTTAGCTCCACGGCGCACCCTGATTGATTTCCCGATATAAGGAAGGCCCTGACTTCACTTCCTTGCCTTGGCAATTGGGTCAGTTTGTTCCTGAGATTGCCCTTGTGTTTGTTCCTGCTTGCTTGTTCCTAGTCTCGTTCCAGGATCCTTCTGTTCCAGTTCCGTTCCTGCCTTGTTCCTGCATCCTAGTTCCTGTGTCCTGCTTGTTCCTGCGTTCGTCTGTCTGTCTACCCAGGTAGTACCTCCGGACTGTCTTACTGGTACTGACCTCAGCTTGCTCCTTTATCTGCTTGCCTGTCTGCCGCATGCCTCAAGACCTCAGCTTGATCCTTGACCTGCCTGCCTGCCTCAACACCTCAGCTTGTTCCTTGACTTGCCTGCCTGCCTGCCACCTGCCTCAAAGACCTCAGCTTGTTCCTTGACCTGCCTGCCTGCCTGCTGCCTGCCTCCGGACTTCTGCCTGCCTTTGACCTCATCTGACCTCTGGCTCCTGACCTTTGCTTCGTGGACCATCCCTCAGACTGACCTCTGGACATTGACCTTTGCCTGCCTGACCTTGACCCTAGGTTCTGGCTCTGTTCCTAGCTTTGTCATCTCCATCACACTTTTGGTTCTCCTTGCTTCAACCTGTCTCCAGCCTCGAACCCGATAGCGCTTCCCTAGTGTCTGTGGGCACGCCGGACTTCCACTCTCCCAGGAAACCCTGCGAGGCCCACCTAAATCCAAGCGGCCAGCGTCCCTACAGGCTCCTCCCAGGGGGCCCTCAGGCTTCCAGTGGTGAAGCTCTACACCACCTCTGTCTCCTTCCATGCTCCGCCCCCTGGGGGCAGATCCCGCACTGTTCCAGGACAAGTGCGGGACAAGTGCGGGACCCCGAGCGCAACATTTCCATGCCTGTTGAACACCTTTAAACTTTGCAGCTGTACCTTTCAGTTTTTTTCTAACTATTTTCCTCATTTTATTAAAGTTTCCCATTTGAAAGTTTAGTGTTACAGCTGAAGATTTACTTATTGTCCCCCTTTCAGTTATTAGTTTAAATTTGATCATGTTATGATCACTGTTCCCAAGTGGCCCCAACACCGTTACCTCTCTCACCAATTCCAGCATGCCACTACTGTTAGGGTTGTGGACCCTTGGGCCGGCTGAGACAGTGGATGGAGTGCTGTGAAGGCCCACAGCGAGTGTCACAGCCGGGAGGCGGCACGGAAGAGACTCAGAAGGCTTCACCACTGGAAGTCCGAGGTCCCACCAGGAGGAGCCCATAGGGACCCGGACCTCTTGGTCTTTAGGTGGGATCCTATGCAACCAAGGATCTGGGTTGCGGCCGAAGAGATGAATGAAGGACGGCTGGGCCCAGGTAGCTAAAGAGTCTTCACCCTTGGAAGCTCGCGGCTCCCCCGGGAGGAGCCCGTGAGAGCCCGAGCCGCTGGGTCTATGGACAATCCTCTGCACCAGCAAGTACTGGATACCTGAGGTGATGGAAGAAGCCGAAGTCGGAGTCCAAGAGCGAGCCGGGTCAGAAGCCAGAAGTCAGAGATCCAAACCAAAGCCAGGGACGAAAGCAGAAGACAGAGTCATGGGACGGAGCTGGGTCAAAGCCAGAAGTCAGAGGACGAACCAAAACCAGGGACGAAAGCTGAAGATGAAGTCAGGAGGCAAGCCGGGTCAGAAGTCAGGAGTCAAGAGTCAGCAAAGATGAACCGGAGTACCCCCCCCCTCCTACGCCCCCTTCCTGGGGATCCGGGCTTGGCAGGATGAGCCAAGTGAAACTGATGGAGGAGGGACTTGTCCAAGATATGAGAAGAAGGCTCCCAGGAATTCTCCTCTGGGCCATACCCCTCCCAGGAGAGGAGGTACTCCCACCGGCGACAGTGGAACCGAACGTCCAAAACATCCTTTACTGTATAGGTGACGTCGGCATCAGCTTCAGCGGGAGTAGGTTCCGGAGGTGTGGCATGGAATGTGGAGAGCACCACCGGCTTAAGCAGAGACACGTGGAACACGTTGTGGATCCTCAGGGTGGACAGCAGCCGTAGCTGATAGGTGACCGCCCCCACCCGCTCCACTACCATGAATGGGCCAATGTACCTGGGGGCCAGACACATAGAGAGAGTCCGCCGGTGGATGTTTCTGGTAAACTCTCTGCCCTGGAAGGAAGCTCGGAGCAGGCCATCATGATTTATCCGCATATTTCTTGGCCTTGGCTGCCGCCAAATGGAGTTTATCCTGGGTGGAAGTCCAGAGGGTGCGCAACTGTCGCGCCATAAGCTGAACCACAGGTGAGGGTATTGTCAGCGGCAAAGGCAATGGAGGTCAAGGGATCTTTCCATAGAACAGCTGAAAAGGGGACAGGTTAGTTGCAGAGTGTTTGTGGCGGTTATACGAAGACTCCGCCAAAGGTAATAAAGTGACCCAGTCATTTTTGCAGATCTCCGATGAAGGCCCGGAGGAAGGCCTTCAGAGTTTGCTTGGTCCGTTCGGCCTGGCCATTGGCCTGAGGGTGGAAGGCGGCTGTCAGGTCCAGCCGCACCCCGAACTTCCTGCAGAGGGACTTCTAATACTTCGCCGTAAACTGGGGACCACGGTCTGAGGTGATGTGCGAAGGGAATCCATATAGTCAGAATATGTGCTGTGTGAAGAGACTAGCCAACTCTGGTGCAGAAGGCAGTTTTGCGAGAGGCACAAATGTTGGGAATTATTAGAAAGGGAATGGTGAATAAAACGGAAAATATCATAATGCCTCTGTATCGCTCCATGGTGAGACCGCACCTTGAATACTGTGTACAATTCTGGTCACCGCATCTCAAAAAAGATGTAATTGCCATGGAGAAGGTACAGAGAAGGACTACCAAAATGATAAGGGGAATGGAACAGCTCCCCTATGAGGAAAGACTAAAGAGGTTAGGACTTTTCAGCTTGGAGAAGAGACGGCTGAGGGAGGATATGATAGAGGTGTTTAAAATCATGAGAGGTCTAGAACGGGTAGATGTGAATCGGTTATTTACTCTTTTGGATAATAGAAAGACTAGGGGGCACTCCATGAAGTTAGCATGTGGCACATTTAAAACGAATCGGAGGAAGTTCTTTTTTACTTAATGCACAATTAAACTCTGGAATTTGTTGCCAGAGGATGTGGTTAGTGCATTTAGTATAGCTGTGTTTAAAAAGGATTGGATAAGTTCTTGGAGGAGAAGTCCATTTATTTATTTATTTATTTAAAAACGTTTCTATACCGTCGTATAGTAGAGCACCATCACAACGGTTTACAGTTAGGCACAAATATGTCGTTTCTAATTTATCCAAGGGTGCCATTATTATACGGTTACATAGTTCGATAATATACTTAAATGTGAGAGGGTGTGGTTACCATTTACAATTAACTGTCTATTAACCTGCTATTAAGTTCACTTAGAGAACAGCCACTGCCATTAGCAACGGTAACATGGAATAGATTTAGTTTTTGGGTACTTGCCAGGTTCTTATGGCCTGGATTGGCCACTGTTGGAGACAGGATGCTGGGCTTGATGGACCCTTGGTCTGACCCAGTATGGCATGTTCTTATGTTCTTATGGGCCATTTTCGAGAAACGGTCGACCGTGACCCAGATCACGGTCTTCCCATCAGAAACAGGCAAATCCACAATAAAATCTGTGGACAGGTGAGTCCAAGGTTCAGTGGGAATGGGTAGTGGCTGCAGGAGCCCCCAGGGGCATCTGTGTAGCGGTTTCTGCCGGGCACAGGTAGGACATGACTGGACATAGTCTCATACATCTTTCTTGACCTGCAGTCACCAATAGAACTCTGTCAGAAGTTCTAGGGTCCTGGCAGTTCCTGGATGCCTGGCGGTCAGTGAATCGTGGGCTCACACTAAGACTTTCCTGCGGGAACGAGAGGGCACCACAGTCTTACCTGTGGGGGCCACCTCGGATGCGGCCAGCAGGACTTTGGCTGGGTCCAAATTATACTGAGGTGGGTTGGTGGTGTCTTCAGTCTCTGTGATATGGGAGAGAGCATCCGCTCGGATGTTTTTGGATGCTGGTCGGTAACGGAAGGAAAAATTGAAACGGCCGAAGAAGAGTGACCAGCGCGCCTGCCATGGTTTAAGACGCTGGGCACGGCACAGGTATTCCAGGTTCTTGTGGTCGGTGTAGACGACTATCGGATGTTGGGCCCCCTCCAACCATTGGCGCCATTCTTCGAAAGCTAGTTTGGCCAGCAGCTCCTTATCACTGCTACCGTAGTTCCTCTCTGCGGGCATGAACTTACTTAAGTAGTAGGAACACGGCAGGGATTTGTCTCCAGTGGACAGTTGGCTTAGCAGAGCCCCGAGGGCTATGTAAGAGGCATCGACCTCTACGATGAACTGGCGTTGAGGGTCTGGGTGGCGAAGGTAGGTGTCCTGGAGGAATGCATTCTTTAACTTCTGAAAGGCCCGCGTGGCTGTGGCCGGCCAGTTCTTGGCATCGGCCCCCTTTCTGGTGAGGGCCGTCAGTGGAGCCACCATCTGGGAATAATGGGGGATGAATTGCCGATAAAAATTGGCAAACCCGAGGAACCGCTGGAGTGCCTTAACTCCCACCAGTTGAAGCCAATCCTTGATGGCGGCAATCTTGTCCGGGTCCATGCGGAACCCTGTGGAGGATACGATATACCCCAAGAAGGGTATTGATTCCTGCTCGAATTGGCATTTCTCAAGTTTCGCGTAGAGTCAATTCTCTCGCAATTTCTGCAGTATTTGGCAGACATCGTGACGGTGCATTCCCAAGTCCTTGGAAAGATTAGCACATCGTCAAGGTAGACAATTATGGAGGTATGTAACATTTCCCTCAAGACCTCATTCATGAGGTTTTGAAATACTGCCGGGGCATTACAGAGACCGAAGGGCATGACCAGGTATTCGTAGTGGTCATCCCTCGTGTTAAAAACAGTCTTTCATTCATCTCCAGGTTGTATGCTCCACAGATGTCCAGCTTGATAAATACCTTGGCTCCCTGCAGGCGGTCGAGGAGTTCAGGAATCAAGGGTAACGGATACCGATCACGCCGAGTGATGCTGTTCAAGCCCCAGTAATCTATGCAGGGTCAGAGGGACCCATCCTTCTTCGCTATGAAGAAGAACCCAGCTCCAGCCGGGGACTTGGAGGGCTGAATGAATCCTCGGTCCAGATTCTCCCGGATATAGGCGGACATAGCTTGCGTCTCCGGAAGGGACAACGGGTATACCCGTCCCCGGGGCAGCATGGTACCCGGAAGCAAATTGATCGCACAGTCGAAGGGGCGATGCTCCGGAAGGATCTCGGCCTTCTCTTTGGAAAAGACATCGTGGAAGTCTTGGTAGTGTGAAGTCAGGGCCAAGGAAGTCATCAGGAGAGGTATCGGTGGCCGAGGAACTGTAGCCAGATAGGAGTCGAAGCAAGATGGTCCCCAGGATGCCACCTGTAGGGAATCCCACGAGATTACAGGTGAGTGCTTTCGAAGCCAAGGTAGCCCCAGGATGACCGGATGCATGGCCTTCTCTAGGATGAGGAAGGAGATCTCCTCCTGATGCAGAATGCCAGTGTGTAACATGAGGGGCTTGGTGCAGGTAGCGTTGGTGCCTGGAAGGAGTTTCCCCTGAATAGAAGACACACAGAGAGGGGGTCATTGGGGTTGAACCCCAATCTGGAGTTGCTTAACTAAGTCCTTAAGTATGAAGTTCCCCCTGGCTCCAGAGTCGATCAGGGCTTGCGTATCAAACGGGGAGGAGTTTCAGGGCTTGCGTATCATCGGGGAGGAGTAAGGTCACCGGTACGATGCATGGGGAGTTAGAGGTGGTGTGACCTAGGGTTAGCTCCCCAACTGTCCCTAGGTCTGAGCGTTTCCCGAACGCTCGCTACAGCAGGCAAGGAAATGGCCCTTGCCACCGCAGTACAGGCATAGGCCCAGAGACCGGCATCTCCTTCTTTCTTCTTGGGAGATAGGCCCCCGACCTACCTGCATAGGCCACCGGAGAGGCAGACGGAGAACTCCTGCTTCGGGGAGGAGTGGTTCCAAAGATCCCAGGCCTAGGAGCTGATCTCCTCTCCCAGAACCGGCGTTCGATGCGACGGTCCATGTGGCCCGCTAGATCAATGAGATCATTCAAGTCGTCTGGGAGGTCTCTGGCCACCAATTCATCCTGGAGTCTTGGGGAGAGACTTTCCAAAAAGATACCGTGCAAGTTGTCACTTCCCCAGTTCAATTCGGCGGCAAGAGTCTAGAAGTCCACGGCGTGTTCCGCCAAAGACCTGTTACCCTGACGTAGCAGGAGCAGTTCTGATGCGGCAGTGGGTTTGGGGGAGGGCTCATCAAAGATCCATCTAAAGGCAGTGACGAACTGCACCAGGTTGTCCAGGCGGGAGCCCTGGAGCTCCCAGAGGTTGGAGGCCCACGCTAGGGGTCTCCCGTCCAGCAGAGAGATAATGAAGCTTGTCTTGACCCGCTCTGTCAGAAACTGAAGCGGAAGGAGGTTGAATTGAATATAGCACTGGTTCAGGAAACCCCGGCAAAGCTTTGCATCTCCTGAAAACCGCGAAGGTACTGGCATCTGTATGGGTGCTGTAGATCCGGAATTTGTCCCAGCTCCCGGTACCGAGGGACTGGCAGCCGTGGCTCTGCTGACACAGTCGGCTAAACCCTGCACTCAGGGTGTCGAGGCAGATTTGCTGCTGTTGCAGCCTCTGGGCAATACCCAGGATGGCTTTCAAGCCTGCAAGATCTGCAGGGTCCATGGCCTTGCAAACTGTTATGGTCGTGGACCCTTGGGCCAGCTGAGACAGTGGATGGAGTGCTGTGAAGGCCCACAGCGAGTGTCACAGCTGGGAGGTGGCACGGAAGAGACTCAGAAGGCTTCACCACTGGAAGTCCGAGGTCCCCCCAGAAGGAGCCTGTAGGGACCCGGACCTCTTGGTCTTTAGGTGGGATCCTATGCGACCAAGGATCTGGGCTGCGGCCGAAGAGATGAACGAAGGACAGCTGGACCCAGGTAGCTAAAGAGTCTTCACCCTTGGAAGCCCGCAGCTCCCCCAGGAGGAGCCCGTGAGAGCCCGAGCCGCTGGGTCTATGGAGAATCCTCTGCGCCAGCAAGTACTGGATACCTGAGGTGATGGAAGAAGCCGAAGTCGGAGTCCAAGAGCGAGCCGGGTCAGAAGCCAGAAGTCAGAGATCCAAACCAAAGCCAGGGACGAAAGCAGAAGACAGAGTCATGGGAGGGAGCTGGGTCAAAGCCAGAAATGAGAGGATGAACCAAAACCAGGGACAAAAACTGAAGATGAAGTCAGGAGGCAAGCAGGGTCAGAAGTCAGGAGTCAAGAGTCAGCGAAGATGAACCGGAGTCCAACACAGCAACTTGAGACACAGGGGAATTGTGTGAACCTTGTTGTAAGGCCCTGTCCTGATGGAGCTGCAGGGTTTAAATACCCTGCAGCGTCTGACGTCATCTGGGGCACCCCCTCTGGTTTTGCCGCGCTGGCCCCTTTAAGAGTCCAGCCCCTGTGCACGTGCGCGCCTAGAGGGCCAAGCGCGTTGGGCCGGCGGCGTCTCCCTCGCACAGGGAGAGCAGCGGCAGGCCGTGAATCAGGTCTATGTGGCCTAGAAGGCATCCGTGCAGGCCGGGCTGGCCCAGAGGTAAGAGGAGGGACCGGGGCACGGCCCAGTCCCGTAACAACTAAGAATTAAATCTAAAATAACTCCCTCTCTTGTTGGTTCCTGAAACAATTGCTCCATGAAGCAGTCATTTATCAAATCCAGGAACTTTATGTCTCTAGCAAGTCCTGATGTTATATTTACCCAGTCTATATTGGGGTAATTGAAATCTACAAAAGTAATTACAGTTAGTTCAGCATACAACGAACAGCAATATTTCAAACAAATACGTTGTAAACAAGAATTTTAACCTTCTGTGTGCCAAGTTTCATTTAGTTTATGTCCAGGACCATCATTTTGTATCCACATTATTTTGGTCCTTGGTAATTTTTACTTTAAAAGGTAGAATTCAAAACAATTTATCACACATCTTCTTTGAGAAAACATCCCCAGAGTATGTTGGAAAATGCAACTCACCAAATCTTACCGCCTTTTCGTCTTGTCAGCGTCTGAACGGAGAGCACGCGAGACCAATGCTGTTTATATGTAAATTTACCATGTTACACCTGTATGTCAAGCTTATCTAATGAGATAGTGCTCACATGAATTGAATCCACTCAATCTCCCTATTAAGCCCACGAGGGGCCACTGTTTGTAATCGATGAATCCACCGCTGTTCACATTGGCAGAGACGTTTGATCCTATCGCCTCTTCTCCGATGTGCTGGAACAATTTCCAAAATAGTCCATTGAATCTCAGAATAGATGTGATTACACTCCTGAAAATGAGCCACCAGCAGTTCTTCCTTCCTACCTGTTTTTAAACAACATTTGTGTTCTGTTAATCTTGTACGTATGGAACGTTTCGTCATGCCCACATATGTTAGTGGGCACGGACAGAATATTGCATAGACCACATGCGATGTTTTACAGGTGGCTCGAGGTAATGGTATCGTGTGACCTGATGGTGTTCATATCGTGGTCTGTGGCTATTTCAGAGAGCAATGAGAACAATTAATACAACTTAAGAAAGAACATAAGAAAATGCCATACTGGGTCAGACCAAGGGTCCATCAAGCCCAGCATCCTGTTTCCAACAGTGGCCAATCCAGGCCATAAGAACCTGGCAAGTACCAAAAAAATAAGTCTATTCCATGTTTCCATTGCTAATGTCAGTGGCTCTTCTCTAAGTGAACTTAGTAGCAGGTAATGGACTTCTCCTCCAAGAACTTATCCAATCCTTTTTTAAACACAGCTATACTAACTGCACTGACCACATTCTCTGGTAACAAATTCCAGAGTTTAATTGTGCGTTGAGTAAAAAAGAACTTTCTCTGATTAGTTTTAAATGTGCCCCATGCTAACTTCCTGGAGTGCCCCCTAGTCTTTCTACTATCTGAAAGAGTAAATAACCGATTCACATCTACCCGTTCTAGACCTCTCATGATTTTAAACACCTCTATCATATCCCCCCTCAGTCGTCTCTTCTCCAAGCTGAAAAGTCCTAACCTCTTTAGTCTTTCCTCATAGGGAAGTTGTTCCATTCCCCTTATCATTTTGGTAGCCCTTCTCTGTACCTTCTCCATCGCAATTATATCTTTTTTGAGATGTGGCGACCAGAATTGTACACAGTATTCAAGGTGCGGTCTCACCATGGAGCGATACAGAGGCATTGTGACATTTTCCATTTATTCACCATTCCCTTTCTAATAATTCCCAACATTCTGTTTGCTTTTTTGACTGCCGCAGCACACTGAACTAACAATTTCAATGTGTTATCCACTATGACACCTAGATCTCTTTCTTGGGTTGGAGCTCCTAATATGGAACCCAACATTGTGTAATTATAGCATGGGTTATTTTTCCCTATATGCATCACCTTGCACTTATTCACATCAAATTTCATCTGCTATTTGGATGCCCAATTTTCCAGTCTCGCAAGTTCTTCCTGCAATTTATCACAATCTGCTTGTGATTTAACTACTCTGAACAATTTTTGTGTCATCTGCAAATTTGATTATCTCACTCGTCGTATTTCTTTCCAGATCATTTATAAATATATTGAAAAGTAAGAGTCCCAATACAGATCCCTGAGGCACTCCACTCTCCACTCCCTTCCACTGAGAAAATTGTCCATTTAATCCTACTCTCTGTTTCCTGTCTTTTAGCCAGTTTGCAATCCATGAAAGGACATCGCCACCTATCCCATGACTTTTTACTTTTCCTAGAAGCCTCTCATGAGGAACTTTGTCAAATGCCTTCTGAAAATCCAAGTATACTATATCTACCGGTTCACCTTTATCCACATGTTTATTAACTCCTTACCTATTTTGTCATTGCTGGTGGATTGTACGTGCTCGAGTGACCCACATGGTCTTTAATATTTCTGCCTCTTGAGTATGCGATGCGGCTGGGTTCCTGAAATAATGGGTGGATTTCTTGGAGGATCACCCAGTGCCTTCTGATAGCTCTGCTAATAGATGGTGATGCCAGTGTGTGTCTCAAGACCAGTGTCTGCAGGTTTGAATCTTCAGGGTTTTTTTGTAAAAATAAATAATCTCTATTGGAGTAGAGAGCTCTACGTTAAGCCTTTTTCACACATGATACTGGGTACCCCCACTGTAAAAATCTGTTAGCCAATTGTTGGGCTTGATTTTTTAATTCGGTGTAGTACGTACATAAATGCCACAGCCGCATGAATTGACCTACTGGTAAGTTTAGTTTAAAAGTGCTGGGATGGAAACTATCAAAACGCAACAGATTATTGCAATCATTGGGTTTACGATAAAGTGTCGTGATAACTGAATCTTGATGTCTGGTAATAAGTCCAGGTATGCTACTTGAGGCTAATGACAGTCATAGTAAATTTAAAATATGAATTGAAACTATTCAGCCAAGCGTGAAATTCCAAAAGCGAAGACTGTGACCCTTCCCAGACAATAAATATGTCATCAGTGTATCTCTTCCAATGTTTCAAATGCGACATCCACTGGTTCTGCTGAATATATTCTTTTTCAAATGCTGTAACAAACAAATTTGCTACATTTGGTGCCATTGCTGCCCCCATAGCCGTTACACAGATTTGCAAAAAAAAAACCATTTGTTTTGAAACATAAAGTAATTTTGGCTTAATGCAAGATGTAATAGTTCAATGATGAAAGATTGTATACATTGTGGTGATGGATGGTTTTTTAATACTGTAGCTATAACTGTAAACAGTTCCTCCTGTGGAATGACTGTATAAAGCGATTCAATGTCCATGGTGACTAATAAACTGTCATTGGTTAACGTGACAGTGGACAGAAACTGCAGCATACTAGGGATGTGAATCGTTTTTTGACGGTTTAAAACAATCGTCAGATATATTTTAAATCGTCAAAAATCTTTAAGGGTCACGATACAATAGAAATTCCCCCGATTTATCATGAAAAATCATAAATCGGGGGAGGGGGAGGCCGGGGAAACCCGGCACACCAAAAAAACCCCTAAACCCACCCTGACCCTATAAAACGAATCCCTTACCTTCCCCCACCCTCCCGAACCCCCCCCCCCCAAAACTTTTAACAATTACCTGGTGGTCCAGTGGGGGCGCGGGGACTGATCTCCCGCTCTTGGGCCATCGGCGCCATTTTGGCTGCCACTCAAAAATGGCGCCGATGGCCCGATAAAAAAAAACCCCACCCAACCCTTTCAAAACGACCCCTTAGCTTCCCCCACCCTCCCGAGCCCCCCAAAACATTTTAAAATTACCTGGTGGTCTAGTGGTGGTCCCGGGAGCGATCTCCCGTTCTCGGGCCGTCGGCTGCCACTCATAAAGATGGCGCCGATGGCCCTTTGCCCTTACCATATGACAGGGTATACGTGCCATTGGCCGGCCCCTGTCACATGGTAGGAGCACTGGCTGGCCGGCGCCATCTTTAAAGATGGCCGCCGCCATTGAAAAGATGGCCGCCGCCGTATTTAAAGATGGCCGCCGCCATATTTAAAGATGGCCGCCGCCGTCGTAAATATTTTATAACATGTGCGGATTTTATAACATGTGCGCGCCGGGTAGCGCATGCATATGGAGGCTCATGCGTATTTTTTTTAAATCTACCCCATGTGTCCCCTAGTCTTTGTACTTTTTGAAAGAGTAAATAACTGATTTGCGTTTAGCTGTTCTAATCCACTCATTATCTATAAGGGCAATGGAAGATGAGGTTTTTGGGGGGATCTGTTGCTTTGCACACTTCCTGCACCTAGCAGTGAGGGAGGACCTGGGACTCAAGGAAACCAGGATTCCAGTCCTGAAGCACCTGATAACGAAAAACTGGAAAATAGTGGAGCATTTTCATTGAAGTGTGAAGGGGGAGGGGCATCTTTTCTGTGAGAAGCAGGAAAAGTTTGGAATGCCTCATAGGTATCTCATTGAAGTTATTGGCTACCACTGGAATTCCATCTATATGATGCTGCAGAGGTTAGTGGAGCAGCAGACACATCTTCATGATCTGTCTCTGGAAACAGAGACAGGTGTGGATCGCTTGCTGGGACATTATGATTGCATAATGAGGAAGCAGCTAATCCTGAAGTCCTTCAAGATTGCCACAGAGGTTTTGAGTTCCAGATGCGCCACCCTGGTTCACACACTACAACACCTCTACATCCATTCCCTCTTGCTCATGGAAACCCACTATCTTCTTCCAGAATGGTTTCTGG
This sequence comes from Rhinatrema bivittatum, assembly GCF_901001135.1. NCBI lineage: Eukaryota > Metazoa > Chordata > Amphibia > Gymnophiona > Rhinatrematidae > Rhinatrema > Rhinatrema bivittatum. The sequence goes on from NC_042622.1 coordinate 44,197,821, forward strand.
TTTGACAGCTCTTAATTATGTGTTCTCAAATGCCTTGAAAACTAATCTGTAAACGTCTCCCCTCCACAGTAGCCACCCCCACTGTTTTCCTGAAACAGATAATGCAGGAATGAAGGCTCTTTAAAGATTTACATTATAATATAGATACAATTCAAGTTTGTTCCATGAGGAAATATCCACTATCAACTTTGATAATGCTGCTCCTGAGGAAGCTAATCCTTTGTTGAGGGAAAAGGTTTACAGATTAGCCTTCAGGGCATTTAAGGACACATTCAGATAATTAAAAGCTGTTATTTCTGCCTTCACAAATTTTAGTGCTTGAACATTACTTTGAGTTATTCTTTTAATTTACAGTGTACAGTGTTTTTGAGAGTAGTACTCCCCTCCCTGAAGAAGCCAGTATTGGTGAAACACCTGAAGGCCTGCTTGTCGGGGTTTGTTCAGTGAGTGGTGTACTTCCGCTACACGTTTATCTGAGAATAATCAACACTCTACAGATTCTTATTTTAACACTACAGTCTCTGCAGTGAACAGTTGAATTCACAGGGTTTTCCAGTGGAGCAGCTAATTTAAGCAACATTTGTGCTGCATCTGTTTCCAAGTATCTGCTTTTCTTACAACTTGGAGCAGGTTTCTGCCCCCACAGGATTCATATAAAGACTTCAAATCATTAACATTTTTTTCATATAGACATGTCGGGATTTTTCACCTTTCAGCATTATTTATTTATTATTATTTATTTAACATTTTTATATACCGATAGCCATTTACATATAACAGAATAGTGGGCCGCTGCGGAGGTAGTTTTACATGAAACACAGAACAGCAACAGATAAACATAAAAAAACTTTGCATTTAAAGTTAAAATTTGGTATAACATAAATAGATAATTGGTATAACATAAATAGATAATAAGTGGATTGCTTAAGTTAAAGTGACATATTTGCATGGTAGTTATTTGAAGAAGGCTTAGAAACAGTACTCTGCTTTGGAAAATGGTTTGTACAGCAATTGAAAGGAAGTAAAGTGGAGGGAGGGGAGGGGAGAAATTGGAAAAGAGACAGGGAGGGGAATGAAGGGGGGGAAGAGAAAGGGTGTTAAAGGAAAAACAGAGAGGGAAAAGAAAAGGGGGGAAGAGACGGTAAGAGATGTAATATTATGTTTGTAGCTGGTATACGGTGCTAGCTAGTTTCTTCTTAACATTGTGAAGATTTATTTAACTTAATTGTGAAAAATTAATAAACAAATTTTTGTTATTTTCATGTTAATTTCTATGGTGTTTCCATCTCTTTGTATCTATCTATTGTATGTATACACATTAGGAACACTATTAAGTATATTTACTGCCTCATATGTATGTACTATATATATATCTTTCTACTCTCTCTCTCTTTATATATCTTTTATAAATACTGGTATTGCAATATATATATCTTTCTACTATATATATATATATATATATATATATATATATATATATTATATTTAATGTACTATATATATATATATATATATATATATATATATATATATAGTGTTGGTGTTGTAGTTAGCCTTTTCTGTCCGATAATCATTGGGACGGATTTTAATACCTACTTGTGGGTGTACATTTGTGCGTGCAACCCAGCGCACACAAATGTACGCCCAATTTTATAACTTGCACGTGCAGCCACGCGCATGTTATAAAATCTGGGGTCAGTGCATGCAAGGGGGTGTACAATAGTGCACCTTGTGTGTGCCAGGCCCTTGGGGAGCCCTGCTGGCTTTCCCTGTTCCCTCCAAAGCCGCTTCGAAATCAGAGCGGCCTTGGAGGGAACTTTCCTTCTGCCCCCCCCCCCCCCCCACCTTCCTCTCCCTTCCTCTACCTAACCCGCCACCCCAGCCCTACCTAAAATCCCGTAACCTTTATTTTATAAGTTGCGCCTGCCTCCGGACAGGCGTAGATTGCGCACGTCAGCCAACGGCCGGCCTGCAATCCTGGGCACAGCAGCAGGATTGCAGCAGCAGGATCGCTGTGCCTGGAGGCTCTGGCCCCACCCATTCCCCACCCCTTTTTTCAAGCCCCGGGACTTACACGTGTCCCAGGGCTTTACGCACATCGCCAGGCTTTTTGAAAGTAGGCCCCATTATTTTTGTAATTTCCCTAATACATTTCCAGAATACAGAGAACACGTCACAGCCATTATAATGACTTGGTTGCACTATGTTAAATTTTCAGTCACTAATAACTCTATTGTCCAAAAGTTAATTCAGGCTTTCATGATGTCAGAATCAATTGTACAATTTCATAAAATACAAGAACTTCAAGATAACATTTTCACTGATTTGTCTGTTCAAAAAATTAAACCTGGTTGTATAATTTCTGAAGGATATGCAGTATATATATATACACATATTTATTTATTTATTTATTTAGCAAATTAGTTATTTTAATAATAATAGCTTGCTAAATAGCTTGAAATACAGAATATTTATGTGATTCCTGATTAACTGCCCAGCTTTGACAGATGTAACCTGGTATCTGGTTAGGAGACACAACAGCAAAGCAGTAAAGATTCATCCAGTGGAGGCAGAAGAGGTCACTACATCATCCCCATCATGCCTGGGCAGTGTTTAAAAAGTTAAGGTATTGGTCTTACTCTAATCCTAGCAAAGACCTAGAAAAGGTTGAAATGGAGAGAAAATGGTGTGAATACATTTTTGCAAAAGAGCATTAACATTAGATTCAGGTAAATGGAGTGGGCACCACTTCTAGCAGTTGGGGATTAAAAGAACTGGCAGGTTCGGCTCCTGAGAAAAGCTGAAACCTTGCCGCCCTCTTCACAAACTTTATAAAACTTGTTGAAACCATATCACAAACTGGGTGAAGGTTTGCTTTCCTAGAATTTCAGTGTCTCCTTTTTCATTCATTCATTCATTCAGGGTGAAGATAACCCAATCACAAATTGATAAACTGAAAGCTGTTATGCACAATGGCATCCTAACTGTGTATGTCAACGTTCACTTGCTTGTCACATTCAAGCTGTAAGTATTTACATGGGCCAAAATACATCTTCTGTTTTTGATTTTATTTTGAGTCATATGCTTTGGAATTTTTAAATTTCTAATTCTGGAAAGTAAAAAATTATTTTAATCTAAATTAAGCACGATTGCTACTCAGTGTGCTGATCTGAAGGAGGCAGATCCTACAGAACTGCCCTTGCTACTGAGATTTACAAGAAGAAATCAGAGTGGTTTATGCGTATTGGACTGACCTGACAATTGGCAGAATTACGATCAATCCATTATCTTTAGGTGAGAATGGCGTTCAAGCATTTGCCCTGTTCTTGCTATTGTCTATCTTCTCTCTGGTCCCTTCGATTTCTTCATCTTCTGGAAGTTAAAAAAAAAAAAAAGAGGGAGGTAATATATGTATTTATATATGAAGTTTCAAGTTATTTTTGGTTCTAAAGTTGTCCACAGTTAGCTTTTACAAATAATACTGGCAGGCTGGTATCAGCACTGATGCATATAAGGAGTGACATCAGTGAGTCTGTTGTTCTCTGCCTTCTTTTTCTGGTACTAGGCCTAGGTCTTGGTGCTACAATCAGGCATCAGGCTGGGTCTCGGTGCTAGGACCTGACTTAGGGACCAGGCATTGGGCTGAGCCCCAGTTCAAGCCCTAGGCCTTGGCCATAGGACCAGCCTCGGGCCAAGCCTGGTCCCTGGCACAAGTCTAGCTCTGCTGCTTGCCTAGACCTCAGCACTGGGATCAGGCACTGGAAATAGGCCTAGGGCTGGACCCAGGCACCAGGACCAGGTCTTGTACCAAGCCCCAGCACAGAACCTAGGCCTTGGCACCAGTACTATATTGCGGGCTGGGCCCTGGCACTGGGTTCATGTTTTGGGTCAGACCTCAGCTCTGGGAATAGTCCTTGAGCCAGGCCCTGGCATCAGGACCAGGACTCGAGTTGGGCCTTTTTACCAAGGCCTAGTTTCACTGGAGGCCCTATTATTAATTAATTTTATTTTTTTTTTGCAGTTTGTTTTTGTTTTGGGATTTATTTTCTTGTTTAATATTTTTTTTGGTATGCAAATTAACTGAACTAAAAATATTTAAACAATCCAAATTTTGATTAAAAATAAAGCCCCTGAAATGAAATAAACATACTGAACTGAAATGTTGAGGCTGCTCATCCCTAGTCCATTTATCTACACATATTTATCAAACTATGATGCTGTATGGATCCTGAAAAATAAAAGATTAAAAATAATAATAAACAGAGGTAAGCTGATAGACATACTAATAGATGAATTAAAGTATTTTACAAAGAAACATAGAAATGATAGCAGAATAGGAATAATTGGTCAATGCAGTCTTCCCAGAAAGCTTATGTTAGTATCTGCTGTGCCGTTAGGTTATTCCCATACTTATCAGTTTCCCAGACCTAAAACACAGGACCATCGTTGGTTGCTGTTTGAATCTAATTCCCCTTTATGCCTTGCCGTTGAAGCAGAGAGCAGTGTTGGAGTTGCATCAAAGTATCAGGCTTATTGATTAAGGGTAGTAACTGCCGCATCAGAAAGTTACCCTCATACTTATTTGTTTTGTTAGGAAGCGCTAGGAGAGCGGTTCCACTTTCCAGGGGATTGTGTGTCCTTGGGCCATGGCTTGACCCCAGAGGAACTCCTAAGAGGTGCCGTGGCAGGCGAAACATGCCCGAGCATGGGCTGGACAAGAGCGAGGGTGGACTGAAGACAGATGACTGAAGAGGCTGACCCTCCTCCGGACCTGCATGCTTCGGGAAGACCAGCAACACAATGGTGGTCTTATGAACAGTCCTCCGACCGTTCCAAGCCCTTTCCGACCTGCTGCTCAGTAACGGCAAGAAGCGGCAGGCCGGATGGAGACCAGAGCAGTGAAGACCAGAACATGGAGATTCAGATGAAGACTCAGGAACGAGGTACTTGCATGCACAGACGAGAATCAGGAATGAGGTACTCAGAGAAAGGTTCAAGGTATTCAGAAGAGTCAAGCTAGGTTCAAGGCATTCAGGAGAGTCAATCAAGTACTGGGTTGAGGCTGCGGTGCAGCGTGCTCTACACAGTCCACCCGCGGGACTGGTCGGGGACCATGCTGGACTCGAAGTAGCCTCCAGACAAGATATGGCGTAATGAAAGGAACATGTCTCAGAAGCTGATAGAGACCTGCACAGGGGCGCGCCCTACACAGCCACCAGTGGCTGGACAGACCACGCTGGAACGGCACAGGTTCTGGCAGAGTCTTTGGCATGGACGGAGCAAGCACAAGGGACTCCATAGACCAGGGACAAGGATACAAGCGGAAGTCTTCCGGAGGTTGGCTGCAAAAGTGAGGAAGGCATTGCACCATGAGGCGCCCTACACAGCCCGCCTGTGGGGCTGGTCACGGACCATGACATGGCACACCAGGAAAGGTGGTAATGAGGAACCAGGGGTTCAGGACAACTGGACTGGATCAGAGACCTCAGGATCAGGAGACGGACATCAGGAATGGACGACGGATATCAGGAACAGAGGACAGACATCTAGACTGGATCATGAGAACGTGACATGGAGCTCCAACAGGAAACAAAGAACACAGGACCTTGAAGAAGAGCTGGAATAGAGAAGACTCCTGGAGCAAAGACAGGAACATCCAGGAACATCTAACTCCTTGTGAAGGCAAAGCTGGAATGAACGCTGGGCCCTTTTGTAGGGCTGAAGAGGACAACTCCCAGGGAGGAGCTAGCAAGGGGCCACACCTGACTGGCCCTTTAAAAGGAGAAGAGAGGCGCGCGCCCATGCCTTAGGAGAGCTGGGAGAGAGCAGGATCCGCTGGTGGTGCTCTAGCCACATGGATGGCTCAGGATGGAGTAAGGCCTGCTGCGGAAGCGGCTCCAGCCACAAAGAAAGAAGGAAGAGCAGGCAGAGCAGGGAGGTTGCAGGCACCGGCAGGGACTGCTTCCCTGCCGGCTAAGGACCCCAGCAGTGGCGAGGATGGCTCCCTGCCGTCCGAGGACCCCAGGAAGGAGCAGGAGCAGCTCCAGCCGTGTCAGAGCGCACGGGAGCGGCAGCGGCAGTCCCAGCCGCAAGGGAAGGAGCCCGGCTGCTCAGCCCTACCAAGCAGGGCAGATGACGTCCACGGGGGAGCCTGGAGGAGGTGGCACAGCATGCCACGAAGAAAAGCGTCGGCAGCCCGACTGGCCACAGGAGGTAGGGTGCCTGCCTGCGCTCCTCGCGGACAGGTTCACAACATGTTTCCCCAGACCATAAAGGTTGGGGCCCTCGTTAGTTGCTGTTCAAATCCAATTTCTTTTTTCCCCTGCCATTGAAGCAGAGAACCATGATGGAGTTGCATCAAGAGTTTGAAGGCTTATTGGTTAAGAGTAGTAACCACCGTAGCAGCAAGTTACCCCCATGTATTCTTTTCTTCATTTCCATCCTCTAGCCTTTGGGGATCCACTGTGTTTATCTCATGCCCCTTTGAATTTTTTCATAGTTTTCATCTTCACCACCTCCTCTGGAAAGACATTCCAGGCATCCACCAACCTCTCCATGAAGAAATATTTCCTGACATTGGTTCTGAGTCGTCCTCCCTGGGGTTTCATTTCGTGACCCCTATTTCTACTGATTTCTTTCCAACTGAAAAGGTTTGTTGAATGTGCATCACTAAAACCTTTCAGGTATTTGAAGGTCTGAATCATATCTCCCCTGCACCTCATCTCTTCCATGATATACATATTCAGATCCTTCAGTCTCTTCTCATAGGTCTTCTCATGCAGACCCCACACCATTTTGATCACTCTTCTCTGGTCTGCCTCCATCTTTTCTTTGTCCCTTTTGAGGTATGGACTCCGGAATTGAACACAGTACTCTAAGTAAGACCTCACCAAGGACCTGTACAAGGACATTATCACCTCATTTTTCTTACTGGCTATTCCTCATTCCATGCAGCCCAGCATTCTTCTAGTTTTAGCTATCTCCTTGTCATATTGCTGCACCATCTTCAGATCTCCAGACGCTATTACCCCAAGATCCCTCTATTGGTGCGTGCACATCAATTTTTCACTCCTCATCACATATAGCTCTTTTGGATTACCTTACCCTAGATGCATGATGCTGCACTTTTTGGCATTCAATCCCAGCTGCCAAATCTTCAACCACTCTTCCAGCTTTCTTAAATCCCTTTTTTATTCTCTCTACTCCTTCAGTGATGTCCACTCTCTTGCAGATCTTAGTAGCATCCACAAATAGACAAATTTTACCTTCTATCCCTTCCGCAATACCGCTCACAAAAATAGTGAACAGAACCGGTCCTAAAACCAAACCCTGTGGTAGTCAAATTAACACATTTTTCTCTTCCATTTACCATTGCGCTCTGTCTGCTATCAGTCAACCAGTTTGTTATTCATGCCACCATCTTGACACTCACTGCCAAATTTCTCATTTTATTCACAAGCATCTTGTGTGGGACTGTATCAAAAGCTTTGCTGAAATCAAAGGAGATCACATCAAGCACTCTTCCTCAATCCAGTTTTCTAGTCACCCAATCAAAAAAATCTATCATATTTGTCTGACAGGACCTTTCCCTGGTGAATCCATGCTGCCTCTGGTCCAGCAACTGTTAAGCCATTCTGCCCTATTGCTGCTTCTGCACAAGTATGTATCTTTATTTCTTCTCCTGCAGCCTACATTTATGGTATTCACATTGCTGGCCTTTTACATCATAGTCCCCCTGCTCCTAACTATACCCAATATACCGAATTTAGTGAGCCCCTTCTATTTTTCTCTATATACCTTTTTGGGCATTTCTTCCTGTAACACTACCTATCAGTTTTATTATTTACAGTTTGTTTACAATCTCTCTCAGATGTTTTCTGATAGTGTGACACCTCTATCTATAATCCCACTTCTGCTTATGACCAGAACATGTCTTATGCTTTGCAACACTTTTTTAACTTGTCCCACATTATGAATGCACAACTCAGTATGAGTCCTTCTACTGACTTCCTTCGCTTTTCAGGTTATGTGCATTGCTTATATACTTGTTTCCTAATATACATAGTATTATCAGAGAAAAATAATACTTTCACACTGGTTTCTCTAATCTTACACTTGTTACACGATTATTATATAATCACCTGACTCTAAAAGATAACAGATGTAGTCTTGCTATTATAGATTTTCTTTTCTTTATATTATAGCCAACCTTACAGCTCCACTATAGAGCTAATGGCTACCTAGTGAAACTTAGGCATACTGTTATTATTCATCAATTAGAGAGTGTGAGTCTGTCTATGAGTCTTATTTACTTTAGGGAGGATCTAGAGGGATCACAATGCACACATGAGGTTAGTTGTTAGCCTACATACTTCAGCCCATTTGCCATAATCACTTCTCATGGTTCTGTCTTCACCTCTGGTACTTGGGTGTGCCACTCTTGCCATTTGTAAGTGGCACAAGAGGGAAATGATGAGTGGGCCTGAACAGAAAACCAACATTGAGAAAGGAAAATATGTCCCTGAATCCTCAGTTTTCTTAGCCTGCCTGGCTATATGAACTCTAAGTGACTTCTTGAGAATGACTTGCAGAATATATAAGATATCTGCACAGGCAGTCAAGCTAGCTGCACCTATGATGCCTAATTATAGGGTCATAAAAGGAGAAAACACCAGCGGGAACTTAAAGGAGAAACCACCAGTGGGACCTTCAGGCTATATGGACACTACAGAGGCACTCTTTCTCAGGGGTTTCTATAAACACAGCCACAGATGTGTTAATTACCTTGACCAGTAAGATTCTAACAGAACAAAGGACTACCTAGAGAGTGGTTGGTAAATGAGCCCCACCTTCTGGGAAAACTAATCAGGGCAATTCAGACATAGTCACATTATGCGGTTGACATGACAACCTATGTAAATAATTCTTTGGGCAGTCACAGACCTCTCCAGAACCTTCTAGCTTTGTTCAATACTAAATGTTATCTATAAAAGAAGGATCACTTCCTATATACGATGAGATGCTGATAGTCAGTGTGTCAGAAGCATGGCATCAGCATCTCCCAAGAATACTTATACTGAACAATAAAAATGATGTTTTCAATAAAAATCTAATAGCTCTTGTCTCCCTGGCCATAAGCATCATAGAAAAACGGTGTGGCACTTAACACAACCCACCAGATTGTAGATAGTTCACTATGCTTTCCTTCAGCAGAGTCTCCATTAATTTTCCCATCACAAAGGTGAGGAGAACTGGTCTGTAGTTTCCGGCCTCATTTCTAGTACCACTCTTGTGAAGCAGGACCACCATCTGCAGTGTCACTCCTGTTCCAGGGATCTATTGAACAGATCCTTCAGTGGACCCACCAGCACATTTCTGAGCTCTCTTAGTATCCTGAGTGTATCTCATCCAACCCCATGACCTTGTTAACATTTAGTTGGCCTAGCTCCTCCCAAACATTCTCATTTGTAAATGGAGTTTTGTCTACTCCATGCCCATCTACAGTCTTATTCACTAGCAACAGTCTTTCTCCAGGGTCTTCTTTAGTGAATACCGAACTGAAGTATTTGTTTAAGATTTCTAACATTTCTTTGTCACTCTCTACACATTATTCCTTGTCACCTTTAAATTTCACTATACCACTTCTGACCTCCCTTCTTAAAAACATAAGAACATGCCATACTGGATCAGACCAAGGATCCATCAAGCCCAGCATCCTGTTTCCAACATTGGCCAATCCAGGCCATAAGAACCTGGCAAGTACCCAAAAACTAAGTCTATTCCATATTACCATTGCTTGTAATAGCAGTGGCTATTTTCTAAGTCAACTTAATTAATAGCAGGTAATGGACTTCTCCTCCAAGAACTTATCCAATCCTTTTTTAAACACAGCTATACTAACTGTACTAACCACATCCTCTGGCAACAAATTCCAGAGTTTAATTGTGCGTTGAGTAAAAAAAAAACTTTCTCCGATTAGTTTTAAATGTGCCACATGCTAACTTCATGGATTGCCCCCTAGTCTTTCTATTATCCGAAAGAGTAAATAACCGATTCACATCTACCCGTTCTAGACCTCTCATGATTTTGAACACCTCTATCATATCCCCCCTCAGCCGTCTCTTCTCCAAGCTGAAAAGTCCTAACCTCTTTAGTCTTTCCTCATAGGGAAGCTGTTCCATTCCCCTTATCATTTTGGTCCCCCTTCTCTGTACCTTCTCCATCACAATTATATCTTTTTTGAGATGCGGCGACCAGAATTGTACACAGTATTCAAGGTGCAGTCTCACCATGGAGCGATACCGAGGCATTATGACATTTTCTGTTTTATTCACCATTCCCTTTCTAATAATTCCCAACATTCTGTTTGCTTTTATGACTGCCGCAGCACACTAAACTGACGATTTCAATGTGTTATCCACTATGATGCCTAGATCTCTTTCTTGGGTGGTAGCTCCTAATATGGAACCTAACATTGTGTAACTATAGCATGGGTTATTTTTCCCTATATGCATCACCTTGCACTTATCCACATTAAATTTCATCTGCCATTTTGATGCCCAATTTTCCAGTCTCACAAGATCTTCCTGCAATTTATCACAATCTGCTTGCGATTTAACTACTCAGGATCCACCAGCACAAAAAAGAAAGAGAAGAAGAGGCACAGGCAGCAGAAGAGCTGGGGGAGGCGGGGAGGGGGGGTTCCCAGTCCCCCCAGCAAAAGGAAAAAAACAAAACCAAAAACTGGACTCACTGGCAATATTCCCTCTAAGGATTGGGTTGCTGTGAGCAAAATGTTTTGTTATATTACCCTGTGAGCACTTCCTTTTTGCTGCAAAAATCCTATCAATTTTATGCTCACAGCAATTCAGTCCTTAGAGAAAACAGACACATACACATCGGATCTCTCTTTCACACACTGTCTCACTCTCACATGCTCTCTCTCACACAAAGGCTCTTATTCTCACATGCTCTCACATACACAGGCTCTTATTCTCAGATGCTATATCCCTCTCACAAACACAGACTCTTACTCTCACAAATTGTCTTTCTCTCACAAACACACTAACACATAGGCTCTCAATCTCATATGCTGTCTCTCTCTCACACAAACACACTAACACATAGGCTCTTACTCTCATATGCTGTCTATTTTACACACAGCTCTTATTCTCACATACTGTCTCCCTCACACACACAGGTTCTTATTCTCACATACTACTTCTCTCTCTCACAAACAGGCTCCTACTCTCATATATGCTCTCTCTCTCTCTCGCTCTCTCTCTCTCTAACACACACAGACACACACACACACATAGGCTCTCACACTCACATGGTGTCTCTCATACACACATGCTCTCACTCTCACATGCTGTTTCTCTCTCTCACAGGCTCTTACTCTCATATACCGTCTCTCTCTCACACACACAGGCCCTCACTCCCACATGTCTGTCACACACACGCAAACAGGCTCAATTCACTCTCACACGCTTTCTCATTCTCTCTTTCTCACACACACACACACACATACACACACACACACACACTCTACAGGGCCTCAGCCTCCCCCTCACCCATGGGCCTCTTCTTTGAAGGTCACCACAGGATGGGCTCCACAGCAGCCCTGTTGTTCAAACGTGCCCCTGCTGAGCCACAGCTCGAGAAGCACAATGCATGTGTTAGTGGAAAAGAGTCAAGGTAGGTTTGCCAACTTGGAGGAACTGGAGGTGAAGATGGATGGCTCAAGAAATAAAACCATCAGTTGAGTATTTCATCTAGTTCATGGCAGGATAATGTGTGCTTCCAGATGTAGATTCTGCCCTTTCCCATGTGTCATATAGCATGTAAATGCCATTACATTCCCCCTAGAAGTGACTGCTCACATGCTAAGGAAACACTAGGATTATAAAGCATCCTGGGATGACAGAAGCTGCATACATGGAGATAATTATCCTTGTTTAAGAGGAAATACCTATGTCAATGGCAGACTGTGATACTTTATTGGTTTCCTATGGGTTATGTTATGACTTTATGCTTCTGCCTTTCTTATCCTCCTTCTGTTCACTGTCTCATATCACTTTGCTTTTCTGCGATCCTAGACACATGGCAGCATTTTCTGTCACCTTTTTAAAGTGGCTGCTAATTTTCCATGTGAGCATGCCCTTTTAGGTGGCCACAGAAAGAGTACTACTGAAGTTCGCCATGGTCACCCGCCAAGGGATAATCTCGTAATCCCTTCTCATTGGCAACCCTTCCCCCCAATGTCGTCGCTTGCCAATTTGACCCCATAATCTGGTCCCGCTGTTCAAATGACTAGCAGCAGGGCATAAGCGCGCATAGTTGTTTTTTAAAAAATGAATTGCCCTCTCTTTTGTTGGCAGTCCTGTAAAAAGAACATGACCTCACAAGAATGTCTGGCTGATAGCACCCCTCTGTACACATGCCTCCCTTTTTTATGTTTATAAATGATTGCCGATACCTATAGGCGCCATACATTTTTACTGTAGCACCCCTGTAGCCCTCTGGCAGCTCAGGGACTCTCCACCATGACTCCAATCACTGTGGCATACAAAACCACACAGCTTCTCCCCAACTGAAAGTTGCCTCACTACCCAGCACAGGCAATCTACCACTAGAAGGGAGCCACTGGAAAGATCACAACTGTGGCCATGGAGGAGCTGCCACAGCACCCTTCCCCTTCCACCAACCAATTTACATCCTGGCGCTTGAACAAATGCCAGCATCCAGGCTTCCTAGGCCCTTACCTGTGGTTGAATGCACGCGGCCCCAGGGAAGTGGAGGCCACCTATAACCCGGCCATACTCAGAGGGCTGCAATCAAAGGAAGCTGTGAAAAGAGAAACAGAATTCAGGCAAGGGTCTAGCCATGGGTACACAAAAGCTGCACCTTTTTTGCACATGGGCTGAGGCTCTACCTCCTTCCTGCCTGCGCGGCTCCGGCAAGAAGGAGGAGGAACACCTGCAGTTTTGTGGGGTTGGCCCAGAGACCCAATAATTCCTTCCAAATTCTGGAGACTCCGAGCAAAATGCAGAGATTTTCCAGATATTCTGCTGGTCTTTTCTTTGTTTCGGGCTGTGGGTTGAGCTCAACCCAGCCCTGCCATTCTTTGTGCGCTGAGAGATAAAAGCTGTGCATGAATCCTTGCGGGAAATGTTGTGCAAGGATAAGCATGCACGCAACTTAGAGGAAACATAGCCCACCAGCAGAAGAAGAGCTATTGAGGTTTCCCAGGCCCCATCAATGCAGGAAAAAGAGAAGCCGCGGAAAGCAGCAGAAGGACTGGTGGACGTTCCCAGGCCTCATCATCTGCACAAAGATGATAACAGAGTCTGAGATGGGAGGGGACTAAGGGAAATGGAAGCAGGGAGAGAACAAGAGGGAGAGGGGGAGCAGGGGAAGAGGAGAATAAGAAGGGGAGCAGGGAGGGAGAGTGAGAGAGGGAGGGAAAGGAGAGGAAGGGGAGGGAAGCAGTGGGAGCGGGGAAGCTGAGGAAGCAGGAGGGAGAGGGGGAACAGAGGGAGTGAGGGGGAGAGAGAGGGGAAGCAGTGGGAGATTCAGAGAGTGAGGGAAAGCAGTATCAAAGTGAGAGGGGAGTGGGATCAGCAGTTGGAGAGTGAGAGGACAAGGGGAGCAGTGAGTGAGGGGAAGAGGCTGGAGCGAGCCATGGCTGGAGGGTCCATAGCTAGAGGGGGAAAGAACAGGAGGAGAGGGGCAAGAGAGGAAAGAGTGCACATCCGAACAACTCCACCTCCCACTAACTCCATGCATATCCCAACAATTTCATCCTCCCACTGTCACCCATGCACACACCCCTATTCACCCACCTCCCCACTATCACACTCACACAACATCCTACACCTATACACATGCACCCTCATACACATACACACATACATGCATGCACCCTTCCAAACACACACTTGCACACACCCCTACAACACGAACCCTCATTCACGCACGTCACATACATATGCATGCTCTATGCACTACCCATACACATGCACTGACAATCACATGCCCCCATACATATGCACTTCCTATAGCCATGCACTCCTTACAGCCAAGCAACCCACATATGCTTTCCACATGCCCACACATACCCCATACTCACACATCCACATATGCCCTCCCCCTGCCACAATCCTTACATACCAACACTCCCTATATCAAGCTCCTATGCATCATCTCCCACCCCAATCACCCCATTCCACAGCCCATATGCCCAACCACTCCTCAGTACACATACTCTCCCTTCAATTATTCCCCAATACGTGCCAATCACTCATACTAAACCCTCCCCTCCCCATACTCAACTGGGAGGAGGTGAGAGAGAGGGCCAGACTAGAGAGTGAGGGTAGAGTGCACACCCACACCCAGACACCCAACTCACTTCCTCCCTTGCATGGTCACACACATACACACACACACATAATTCATCTGTAATATCAGACCAATAATACACACACATACACATTCTCTCTCCCCCGCGCCCCCCCCCCCCCCCCATATACACACAGTGTGGAAATTGCAAGGGGGAAAGAATCCATCCCCCAATACACACCAACACCTCCCCCCCCCCCCCCCCCCCCCCCGGACACACACACACACACATGCTTTCACTCTCATCTTCCAGCAATACACATATAACTCCCCCCCCCTCGCAGATACACACAAACACGGAGAAAGAGTGGAGAAATGGGGAGTGCACTTGGGGAGAGTATGAAAGCGCACAAGTACACATACACTCACATAGGGAAGGAGAGGGAGGGAGGGAGAATGGTAGAAAATGGAGGTGGGTTCCCCCTACCTCAGACACTCCACTCATTTCCCAAAACATTTTACACATCCACCACTCACAGCCACAACATTTTCACACCCTTCCCACACAGGTGAAGAGATGAGGGATAGGAGGGATCATGGAGCATGCAAAGGGGAAAAGTGCACACATACACCCCCATACCAACACATACCACCTACACCACCACAAACATACATGCACCTCACCCATCACCATATAACCCACCACCTGCACTCCCCACCATCTTCATATGCCTTCTGACCTACACTCTTGCCCACTGAATGCTCCCCCCCCCCCCAACACACAGACACCTCTCCCCATTCCTCCAGACCATCAGAGCATGTACACGACAATGATAATGTACACATCCACCTAATGGAGTGATAAAACCTGCTTTTTGACATTGCCATGCAATTAGCACCCTCTTTTTTGGGGATGCCCTTAACGTCCATGCACACTCGGTCAAGGAGGAAAAAAAGGGAGGAGTGGGGTGGAAAATGTTATCACTCTTCCTCTCCCTTTCATTAGAATCACTTACCCCACCCAGCCATTCCTTGCATTTTTCCACCTAGGCATGAACGTGAAGTCCAGCGCGGAGAGTGCACTGGCAGGGCAGGTGAGAGAAGCCAGCAGGGGGCACGGCCCCTAGTAGCAGATACAAAAAGTTTAATTGCAAATGTTGCATTTCAGATGCACCGAAGTAGATATGGTTAATTCACCATGCTTGTTTTTTCATATAGTTTTGAAGAAATAGTTGCAGAGATATTACTCTCCTTAAAAATTGAAGTAATTTTGGATTCTCAGAAGACAGAAGATGGAAAAACAGAACTGATGGCAAATGATAATAGTAAACTTACAGAACTTAACATGAAGCTCTCAGTTATGGGGTAAGCACTTATATTCTATTTCTTAATAAACACTAACAAATTGTACCCTCCTTGCCAATAAGAGCAGATTAACCAGTGGGCTTGTTTGCAGATTTGGAACTTCGTTTGGGTACCTTCTCCCACCTTTTGGAGATTTCATTTCAGTTGATGTGTATTTTATCTTTGAATACTTATAGTCAGCATCATATTAGCAGTTTAGCTTTCTTGATGCATACCTTACCTTGCATAAACAGTACTCATACTGTGTGATCTGTTTTCACTCCAAGGGATCCCCCTGAGGATGCCGCTTTAGGCAAAACAGGGCCTTGTTGGGGGTATCATAATATCAACACCCAGGAAGTTTGATCACAGGTCTAGGGAGACTTGCTGGCTTCAGGTTCTTTCACCACAAGTCTCGCTAGAGTTTTTAGCAAAATGTATAGCATACAGAGTTACATTGGAAAACCTCTGAAGTACTATAAAAAATCTTTAACCATGGCTGCCTCTAGCGCACCATTATGACTGAAGTCCTTTGGTAGAAGGACATAGGCAAAAATATATACAAAAGTTCATAAACCACTTAAGCCCAAGAAATCAGCAGGTGCCTTATGAGGCACAATGAAGCCTATGATGGCAAAACAGAGGCCTTTAAAGGGACAGAGTCACATGAGTCACATGGAAGACACCTTCAATAAAAAGGGGATACAGTTGAACCATAATCCACAACAAAGGATACTTTGTAATTGTTTCACATGAATGTTGTGTAGAGTCCTGTGCATATCTTTATCACTTCATATAGGTTTCACTAATATTTGTGTCCTGTTTTGACTCTGTCCCTACAAAGGCCTCTGTTTCGCCATACAGGCTTCTTCAGGGGAAAATATGGTTCATAGCTATTCTTGCATTGAGACCATGGACTGTATTTAGTGAAGAGAAATCAATCTCTTATTGTTGATTCTACTTTATATGTTGGTTTGCCAAATGTCTTCTTAGCATGGTGGAAACCTTCCCATGGCTATTTGTTAGAGCTATATCTGTAGCAGACTTCAATGTCTCCTTGCAATACAAATGCAGTACAAATGCTCATAGTAGGGTTGCAACTTTCAAACTGTAAAAATTTCGAACACTTGGTTGTGGAGTAAAATGTTTGCCTATGTCCTTCCACATGACTGTTTATTTATTTTAAACTTCTATTACTTGCATTATTACTAGAAAACCAAGGTTTCCTTAAAATAAAAGCACTACCTTTCCTCACAAAACATCAAACAATAAAATTAAGAAATAATAAAACCATACTAATAAAAAAGATTAAATATTTCCAAATTGCTGAAAAGAATAACAACCAATAATTAATAACTCCTAATAAAATGTTAAAAACATACCAAACACCAAAAAATATTTCAAAACAGTAGACACAAATAAAGTCCAACAATTAAAACAAATAGGTAACGTCATCGGGGAGGTGGTGCCGGTGATAACACAGCAGTAGGATAACACTGCTGAGGACTGCTAGCAGTCCCAGGAGGTGATGTAGCCTAAGGAGGAGGAGACAGGTTGCCAATCATCTATGCAGAGCTATGTTCCCCTCAGTGGAATGACTGAGAATTGTGCCAGAAAGTTTGCTGTGGCTCGTAAAAGGAATGTGCCATCTACCTGCCCTGCTACTGTGGCCCAGTGGGGGGAGAGAGAGCACCCAACATACCCAATGAAGCAGAGCCACCGGATCTAGCAGGCCGAGATTGAGGGCTCACTGATAGAAGAACTATCTGCTGTCGGGACTTCTCTGTGACCTGTGCTGCTGCCCTATGCACTGGCTGTGAGGCTAGCAATACAATTACATACTGGAGCACAAGGCCACAAGGAGACCTGTTGCTGAGGAATTGGCTGGTTGCAAAGGTCTTCCTTATATACTGATGGAGGATATGATGTCATTAGCCAGTGCCACAGGAAGTCCCAGCTAGGAGACCTATAAAAGGAAGTCCAGAGTAACAGGACGTTATATCCTGGATCCTGGGGACTCCTGCTGTCAGAAGCAATGCTCAAATCACTTTGGTGTAGAGGTGAGGAGTGTTACACTCCTCACCTCTACACCAAAGTGTAGTAACACTACTTCACTCATGTTGCATTAGAGAACTCATGCCATTCCTGTAAGTCTAGTATGCTACTATTTATACCACTTTTGATGCCATTTTGCCACACTCTAAATACTTTACAGATCTTTCCTCCTTCTGATGATTTCTTCTCACAAGTTTCATTAGAATTGATTTTAAAAATCACTATCCTAGAAACTATAATAGATTGTTAATAATTCCCCAATAGATTTTAATAGAAAACAAATAAAACTAACAACACAAATACACCAAAAAAAAAATTCATATTAAAACAATTGAAACAAATATAAGTCTAACAAACCAAATGAATGAACCAAAATGAAATTTTTGGTTCTGCATATCCCTACCGATTGAAGAAGAGTGAACATCTGGACTGTTTGTAATTGAGCAGTTGCTTGTTGTAAATACTCCAGATTTTTGTGCTCAATAAAGATTGTGAGCAATAAAGATTGTGATCTGATGCTTGGCTCCTTTGAGGTGGTGTCGCCATTCTTCCAGTGCCAATTTGACTTCCAGGAGCTGCCGATCCCCGATTGTGTAGTTCTTCTGTGCTGGAAAAAACTTCCTGGAAAAGAAGGAAGAGGACAGGAGCCACCCTTTATTGTTATAAAGGACCCCCTTGTTAAATGTAAACCGGCATGATATGATTGTATCATGGATGCCGGTATAGAAAAGCTTTAAATAAATAAATAAAATAAATATATTGACTGAGGATTGTCCCTACCCTGAGGGTTGAAGCATCTACCTCTAAAACACAGGGTTGATCGGAATCTGGGTGCTGTAAGCAGGGTCCTTGACTGAATGTTTGTTTCAAGACCTTAAAGGTGGCAATGGCTTTTACGAGCCAACTCTGGGTATTCATGCCACTTTTGGTTAGGGCCATAGATGGATCTGCAAGAGTGGAAAATCTGGCTATGAACTGTCTATAGTAGTTAGCGAAGCCTAGAAAATGCTGTAATGCCCAATGTCCTATCAGCCAGGACCAATCAAAGATAGCTTTCTGTTTTGCAGGATCCATGTGGAAGCTGGTACTAGAGATGATATACTAGGGGTGTGCATTCGGTCCCTATGTATTGGCAATCCGCAACGGATGTGGCCATATTCGTTGTATTCGTGGGGAAGCGAAACGCATCGCGATTCCCCACAAATACACAAATCTTCGCCAAATTATTCGGCTGGCTAAAGAAACCAACCCCCACCCTCCTGACCCCCCCAAGACTTACCAAAACTCCCTGGTGGTCCAGCGGGGGGTCTGGGAGCCATCTCCTGCACTCACACCCTTGGTACTGGTTTCAAAATGGCGCCAATAGCCTTTGACCTACTATGTCACAGGGGCTACCGGTGCCATTGGGTCAGCCCTGTCACATGGCCATCGGCACCATCGTGTGCTCCTACCATGTGACAGGGGTGACCAATGGCACTGGTAGACCCTGTGACATAGTAGGTCAAAGGCTATCAGCGCCATTTTGAAACCAGCACCGAGGATGTGAGTGCAGGGAATGGCTCCCAGACCCCCCCCCCCTGCTGGACCACCAGGGAGTTTTGGTAAGTCTTGGGGAGTCAGGAGGGTGGGGGGTTGTAGTTAATTTACTTTTAGCGGGGGAATGAATCGAAATGGACATATTAACGCATCGGGGCGCCATACGGCCAAATGCAACGTATCCGCACTGACGAATCCGAATCCAGAATGCAATGTATGGCGTCCCTCTGCACATCCCTATGATATACCGCAAGAATGTGAATTGTTCTTGCTTGAAGAGGCACTATTATAACTTAGCATAGGCAGGGGCATAGCATCCATTGTGCACAGTGGTGCACAGGAACAACCAACTTTAAAAAAGGGTGTGCAGTGCACCACCAACTTTACATGTTGTCACCCCCCTCCCCCTCCCCCCCCCCCCCCCACACACACTAATCCCTGCCTCCTGGTTTCCTTTGTGCTCCCCAAAATCCATTCTTCCCTTTCCCCAAAAGGGACCTCAATGTTGTTGCCCTTCAACTCAAATACGGGTGCGTCCTCCCTCCTGCATGTTCGCAGTGAAAAATCTTCTGCTTGAACTGTGAGGCTCCGAATCTATGAAGGTCCTCATGGTTCAAACATCTGCCATTAGAACTATGTGACCCTGTGCATTTCTAACAGCAGATGATTGAACCATGCAGGGCTCTGTAAATACCAATCTTTGCAGTTCAAACAGAAAATGTTTCATTGTGGAGCTATAGGGAGAAGGAGGCACCTGTATTTAAGCTGCAGCCAGAGCAGCTTAGAAGTACTGGGTGGGGCAGAGGGAGAAAAGGGACAGTGTAGGGGATGAATGGGACTG
Source organism: Rhinatrema bivittatum (assembly GCF_901001135.1). Lineage (NCBI taxonomy): Eukaryota > Metazoa > Chordata > Amphibia > Gymnophiona > Rhinatrematidae > Rhinatrema > Rhinatrema bivittatum. The sequence goes on from NC_042622.1 coordinate 44,217,937, forward strand.
AGGAGGACATCAGGGGAAAATGGGAAGCAGGAGGGGGCAACAGAAGAAGAAGAAGAATCAGGAACAGTGGGGTAGTGCAGGGAGAAGAATGGGAGGCAAGGACTGAGGAGGAGATCAGGGGAAAGTGAGGATAGGGTGGGAGCATGGGAAAAATGGAATTTGTGGCCTGGGGGAGCTCATGGGAAAAATGTGATTCAGGGAGCAGGGAGAGCAGGTGCTGGGGCGGAGAGCAGGAGAAGAACAGGACATGGGGAAAACATGGACTTGTGAATTGGGGGCAGCATTAAGAACTGGAACTGACAGAGTTAGGGGCACAGCAGGGACTTGTGAATGGTGGAGAGCTGGGACTTGGTGAGGCAATGAGATCTTGGCAATTGGATGGTTGCTAGTTGGAGGTGTTAGATTGGCTGTGGGCAGATGAGTGAGCATGTAAGATGGGGTAAGACAAAAGGACTGATGGGTGTGAAAGTATCGAGAGATACTGTGAATGGCCTGGAGGAATGGAGAACTGGTGAAAGGCAGTGGAAAAGGATTGGGGACTTGGAGGGGTGTGTGGAAAGGGATGGATCTGTGAAGGGGATGATAGATGGTGGGAATAGGGCTGGCAAGTTGGCGAAAGAGGACACTGGTAGAGGGTAAGAAATAGAAGAATGGGCTAGAAGCCAGAGATGAGTAGGGGCTGGTGAGGGGATGAGAGCACAGGAAGATAATGAGGATAAGGTGAGTACAGAGGGTGATGGGAATGGGTGAAAGACAAGGGGGAATACGATGCTGGAAAAGGAATGAGAAACTGGAAATGGGAGGACTAGAAGGGGGTTGGGAGATGGGAAACTGGTAGATAGACGAGAGGTGAAAAGAGGCAGCCTGAGAACTGGAAGGTTAAAGAGAGGAGAAGTGGGGTTAAATTTTATGAATGGATAGAAACACAAAGAAGAGAAAAATGGAGAAAACAATGAAAGGGAAGGATCAATATCTGAGACAGATGGAGAGATGAAATGGAATATAGAATGGAGAAGACTGAAGAGAGAGACCAGGACCAACCAACTCAATCATAAAAATAAAATGCCCAGACAACAAAGAAAATATTTTTAGAGAGTGGAATATGTCAGTTTAGGACGAAGAAATGGTAGAAATATTAAACGAATACTTCAGTTCAGTGTTCACTAAAGAGGGCCCTGGAGAAGGACCATCGCTAGTTAACAAGAAACTGGAAGAGATTGGAGTAGATGAAACTCCATTTATAGAAGAGAATGTATGGGAAGAGTTAGGAAAACTAAAAGTGGACAAAGCCATGGATCCTGATGAGGTTCAACCCAGGATACTGAGGGAGCTCAGAGATGTGCTGGCGGGTCCGCTGCATTACCTGTTCAATAGATCCCTAGAAACAGGAGTGGTGCCAAGTGATTGGAGAAGAGCGGTGGTGGTCCTGCTTCACAAAAGTGGGAGGAAAGAGGAGGCTGGATACGACAGGCCTCATCTCGGTGGTGGGAAAAGTAATGGAGTCGCTGCTGAAAGAAAGAATAGTGAACTATCCACAGTCAGAAGAATTGCTGGACCAGAGGCAGCATGGATTCACCAGGGGAAGATCCTGTCAGACAAATCTGATTGACTTTTTGATTGGGTGACTAGGGAATTGGATCAAGGAAGAGCGCTCAATGTCATCTACTTGGATTTCAGCAAAGCTTTTGATACAGACCTATACAGGAGGCTTGTGAGTAAAATGAGAAGCTTAGGAGTAAGTGCCGAGGTGGTGGCCTGGATTGCAAACTGGTTGACGGACAGAAGACAATGTGTGATAGTAAATGGAACTTACTCTGAAGAGAGAGAGGTGTTAAGTGGAGTGAAGCAAGGATTGGTGTTGGGACCAATCTTGTTCAATATTTTTGTGAGCGACATTGCGGACAGAATATAAGGTAAAGTTTGTCTTTCTGTGGATGATATTAAGATCTGCAACAGAGTGGACACGCCAGAAGGAGTGGAAAGAATGAGATGGAATTTAAGGAAACTGGAAGAGTGGTCGAAGATATGGCAGCTGAGATTCAATGCCAAGAAGTGCAGAGTCATGCATATGGGGTGTGGAAATCCAAAAGAACTATATTTGATGGGGGGTGAAGGGCTGATGTGCACGGAGCAGGAGAGAGACCTTGGGGTGATAGTGTCTAACAATCTGAAGTCGGCAAAACAATGTGACAAGGCGATAGCTAAAGCCAGAAGAATGCTGGGCTGCATAGAGAGAGGAATATATAGTAAGAGAAAGGAAGTGATGATCCCCTTGTATAGGACCTTGGTGACGCCTCATCTGGAGTACTGTGTTCAGTTCTGGAGACCGTATCTCCAAAGGGACAAAGACAGGATGGAGACGGTCCAGAGAAGGACGACCAAAAAGGTGGATGGTCTTCATAAAATGACTTATGAGGAGAGATTGAAGAACCTAAATATGTATACCCTGGAGGAGAGGAGGAGCAGGGGTGATATGATACAGACTTTCAGATACTTGAAAGGTTTTAATGATCCATGGTCAACAACAAACCTTTTCCGTTGGGAAAAAGATCAGTAGAACTAGGGGTCATAATTTGAAACTCCAGGGAGGAAGACTCAGAACTAATGTCAGGAAGTATTTCTTCATGGAGAGGGTGGTGGATGCCTGGAATGCTCTTCCTGAGGAAGTGGTGAAGACTAAAACTGTGAAGGATTTCAAAGGGGCATGGGATAAACATTGTGGATCCTTAAAGGCTAGAGGATGGGAATAAAGAGAAGAGCTATGGGGGTGGCTTGCTGAAATGGAGGCTACTACCTGGTGATTACTACCCTTACTCAAAAAGCCTTCACATGGTTAATGCAACTCCAACATTGCTCTCTGCTTCAACAACAAGGTGAAATGTGGAAAAGAGGATTTGCATTCAGACAACCACCAATGAGGACTGAACTACACAGTCTGGGTAAACAGATAAGCATGGGGGTAGCTTGCTTATTGCAGCGGTTACTACACTAAACCAATTAAGCCTGATATTTCACTTTGAATGCATATTTAGCATTGCTCTCTGCTTCAACGGCAGGGAGAAATGTGGAAAAGAGAATTTACATTTAGACAACATCCAACAAGGCATGGATCTGTGCAGTCTGGGTAAACAAGCATCGGGTTAACATGCTTGATGCGGCAGTTACTACCTGTAACCATTAAGCCTTATACTCACCTTTGATACAACTCCAAACTCCAAATTTCTTGCCACCCCGTGCCACCCCCTGCATCGATGGCAGGGGGTGGCAGAAAATTTGAATCAGTTACCCACAAGGGCCCTGAACTTGATGGTCAGTGAAACATATAAGTATGGGTGAAATAAGTGTGAGAGCTTGCTGGGCAGACTAGATGGACTGATTGGTCTTTTTCTGCCGTCATTTCTGTTTCTATGATTTCTCAGTCCAGAAGGAAATCATTTCTGTTTCTTTTTCTCTGGTGTAGCATTGCATGCAGAGTTGGGCTTCTTAGGGTTTCCATTTCAGTTTTTGTCTGCATTTTTCTGTTTTTAATTTGTGGTCCTTTATTTTGCATTAGGTAGGAGTGGTTTTTGTTGTGTTGTGTGTGTGTGTGTGTGTCTGTGATTGAGGTGTGGGATTCTGCTGTCTGGCTTTTCTGTTTTTCCAGTAGAAAGTGTATTGATGTTCTAGAACCTACAGTAATATTTGTGGTGCTGCCTCTTCCCAGGTACAGTTGCTGCTGTTTGAATCCTAGGAGTTTTTTATGGTTTGGCAGATTTTCTGTTTAGGTTCTGAATATTTTGTTTTTTGGGGTTTTTTTGTGTGTTTTATGTTACTTCAAAAAGTCTTTGGCAGTGAAAGTTGTTTGTGTGGCTGTTAGCGACATGACACTAAAATTTGAATTATTTTTTTTTGTATGGTGAGTTGATGCTGGCCTGTCTCTTGGAGTGTGTATCACTTTTGGGTACCTTAGCAGAAGTGGTGGAAGGTATCTCATCCCTCGCCTCAGGCAGCAGATTGCCATAAGTGGTTCCTGAATGCCTGCACCAGTTACTGCTAAAGTAAAGCTCTGCTCCTACTCTGGACTACCAACACTCTGAACTTTCCCACAGCCTGACATCATCATCATCATCATCGGCCGGCTCAATGTCAATCATGTTAGCATGTCAAAAGACACAGCAGAATAATGTGCGGCAAACAATTAAACTGGGCAATATCACTTTAACTAGAACACTAATATTTTAATTTGTGCACTCAACAATAGGCATCTGGGGAGAGGACCCCACCCCATAGACAGATGGAAATGGTGGGGATCCAGTGCAAATGAACCATAGCCTCATCAATAAAGTTCCCTCCTGCTCCCAAGTTGAAGAATGCCTCTGTGGACAGCTGGCAGTGTTCTGTAGAGAGGGAGCCCAGAACCAGTGACTGCAGAAAGGAAAGTTTTCAAGTTAGGGTTGCCTCCTCAATCAACCCTAGGCTATGGAGTTTCCTGATTATGCGGGGCACTGTGATGTTAGGTACCTGCAACCAGTGCAGTAGAGGCATAAGCCTAGCTGCCTCTTATGAAGTTTCTCCTCAGGGGACAGCCTTGCGTGGCCCAGTTGCACAGCCACAGACTCTTCAGGGCCCCTGGTTTCAGGGGTGGACACCAGTACAGAAGGGTTCTAGAAATGAGGAGCGAAGTATACAGGTACCGATAGTCTTCGTCTCCTGTTCTCATTCTTGAAACCACTGATCTATGTAGTTGGCCAGCATGATCAATGCATACAAGGAAGTGAGAACGTCATGATCAGCCAGTTCATCTTTGATGCAACCAAAGAGGTTCTGCCAGGAAATTGCTATAAAACTGTCCTCTCTTCACTGAAACTCTGATGGAGAGTAAGAAATTGGATGGCGTACTTCCCAACAGTACATGACCTTTGGTGATCTCTGAGCATCTCCACTACCATTGAGGTAGCACAGCAAGATTCCTCAAAGACAATCTGGAACTGTTGCAAGATGTCTGGAAGGCTCTGAAGGATGGGGTCATTGCAGTCCCAAAGTGGCAGTGCCCGGCTAGGGCTGAGTCACCCAGCAATGAAAAGATGTACATTGTCTTGGTACGGTCGGTGGGGAACAAGGCAGACTGAAGCTAAAAGTGCATTCAGCACTGGTTTAAAAAGCAGCGGTACTCCTTGAGGTCCCCATGGTATCATGGCAGTGATGGTAGTTGAAGATTAGGACAGGGAGGTGAGACAGGTCCTGTCGGGGATGGAGCCACAGGAAAAGGAGCGTGCACTGGAGTCAGGGCAACCATGCGAGCAGCGAGTATCTTAAGCAGCCCTGTGACTTGGTCAAAGACCTTCTGTTGCTCCTGAATGTATTGAGCCAGGCTGGGAATGCCCTGAAGTGAGGTGAGATCTGCCAGATTCATGGCCTCAGCTATTTGTAAGTGTTGTCAACCCTTGTGGCTGTGGTGAGATTGGCGCAGCCTATGGGACAGGACAAACCCTTTAGGCCCTCACTGACAGCTGGCAGAGGCTGGCTAGCTGGCAAGAGACTGGTCTAGGGCTTCACCTATATCATCCCCTTTCCCCACAGGTTGAGCCCTTAGATTACAGGGGCCAACAGAACTTAGGCAATGGTCTCTTGAGGTGTGGCACAGTCAAAGGTCTAGGGCTCCCCCACTCATTCTCCTCTTATTATTGTATCAATACTGCTGGGTTTCAAGTATTTCTTGATGCTCACTTTTCTTCACTCTATGTCCCCTTGACCTTCTCTTTATAGGCGATACAGTGATTTTATCAACCCGCTTCTTACTGCCATTGTTTTCTATGATTTAACATCCTTCTTCACACACATTAGAACAGTACTCTTCCAACTGTAAGTTCTCTTCTGGTTTCCATTTGAGCCTTCATGTATCTGTAATTGGTCCTTTGAAATTTGTTTTAACTTGAGTGATGTATTATTTCAGGTAATTGGTTCAACCCCCCAGATTATCTTCTGGAAATTCCCCTTAATGTATCTAATGGGGTATGTATTTCCTTGTGTTTTTCAAGTTGCCTCTGTAGCCATGCCATCCTTTCTTTGGTCCTAACAATTGTTCAATTGATTTTGTTTCCGCAGACACATTTCTCAAGAATGTAATGCAGCTTTATTTTACCACATATAATTGGTTCCTCCTGGTACAGCCTTTGTGAAACACAGTCCATGTCAGGGGACTGAAATTTCAATAAAGATTTGGCATTTTGGAATTACATTTATATTTTATTTATTTATTGGTTTTTGTATACCGTCATTCAGTGTAACCATCATAATGGTTAACAAAGCATGAGACACACAATTTCTAGTACAAATAAGAGCAATGCATAGTAACAATAAAATACGACAAAATTCATGCTAAAAATAGGTTACAATTAAACACTAAAAGAAAAATAAATATTAAGAACACAGATAAAAGAATTAAAATCTTAGGATGTTGGTGCAGGGTAGGTTGGAAGGTGCGAGGATTATTACGAATTATTGAACTTTTCCTGTTTAAATTGTTTTTTCTGGTTGTTTTACATGGATCTTTGCAATTGATTTTGCAACACACCTGTTGGATTGTATTAGGGCTATTATAACATGTATTGGGTGTGTATTTGACCCTCACAAAGCCATGAGTAAACAATTATAATTACAATATAATAAAACTTACATACCAAAACAGCAGTAACTGCCAGCACTCAAACAGTAACAACCCTACCTTTGAAAAGGCAACACTGCAAATATTATAAGAAACATTAAATAGCAATACACCTCCTATTAGGAGCATAACTCCTCTCAGTAACACATGGGGAACACAAATAGACCCTCACCAAATACAGAACAGAGCAATAGTAAGGTATGAACAGAAACATGAAGGCAAAAACTTAACTGGAAACCACAACAAGCCAGACTTTCTATGCAGTGCAACAACGGAGAAACAGAAACATCACTATTCCTTAAACAATAAAATCAAGAAATATAATAAATATAAAATTGTAATGGTAAAAACATACTAAAAAAAAGAATATTTAAAAACAGCTGACAAATAGATTCAATAATTAAAAACACATGTTTTTAAAATTTCCCAAACACAATGAAATTTCAAAACAGGAGATACATCAAATAACACCCCCCCCCCCAAAAAAAAAAAAAAAAAAAAAAGCTAATAAGGATAAAAAAAAAATCATGCTTTTCATACCTGAGAACTTTTGTTTTCCAGTGAACCTGAGATTATCAGGAAGTAGGGTGCACCATTTTCTCCAATCTCTCACTTTCTCTTTCACTTATATATATGTAATGATTTGAAAGATGCTTAATGTTGCAAGCTTTATTACACAATGACAAGAATATCAAAACTATTCAAAAGATAAAATTGGCACAATAACACACATATATATTGATCAATTGCCCTAGTCAATCATTCCTCATTCACACCACTTCTAAACTCTTTAGTGTTATGCATTTATAGCATGTATAAATACCAATACAAAACATTGTCAAAATATATTCAGAGTGCTTGTAATGAAACAATAAAACACTTGCAATAGAGCTGAACTTGTAAATTGCAAATGATTCACATGAAAGACACCTTCATTAAAGAGGGGATACAGTTGAACCATAGTCCACAAGAAAGGAAACTTTGTAATTGTTTCACAGGAATGTTGGGTAGTCTTTATCATTTCATATAGGTTTCAGTAATTATTATTGTTTTTTTTATATACTGACATTTGATCTCAATCAAGATATCATACTGGTTTACATTTAGGTTCTTCTCTATCCCCAGAGGCAATGGAGGGTAAAGTGACTTGCCCAAGGTCACAAGGAGCAACAGCAGGACTTGAACCCTGGTCTCCTGGTTCATAGTCCACTGCTCTAACCAGTATTCCTCCTCCCTAGTAATATGTCTGTCTCCTGTATTGTCTCCTCCCTAGTAATATGTCTCCCTAGTAATATGTCTCCTCCCTAGTAATATGTCTGTCTCCTGTATTGTCTCCTCCCTAGTAATATGTCTCCCTAGTAATATGTCTCCTCCCTAGTAATATGTCTGTCTCCTGTATTGACTCTGACCCAATGACTTTTCTCTATCTCTAATTCACTTTTGCTATATCCTGTATTCTCTTTCTCCCTCCAAAGGTCTCTGTTTCGCCATACAGGCTCATCAATGCAAGAATAGCTGTGAACCATATTTTCCCCTGAAGCAGCCTGAAGCAGCCTGTACTGCAAGGAGGCATTGAAATCTGCTACAGAAAAAAATGTATATATATATACCAGTAGATAGATAGATACATACATACATACATACACACATGCTCCCTCTCTCACACACCTGCTCACACATACATATGCTCTTTTTTTCTAACATATGCTCCCTCAATCGCATACAAGGCTCACACACATGTTCCTTTTCTCACACACATACACACACCACACACACACACACTTCCTCTCTCATACACCCAGGCATCTCCAGGTATTCATTGGTTGGGATCCACCAGCAGCTCCAGATGCTTCTCTTTACTTTGGACAATGTTATGCCCATCGGTCGCGGACAGCTGCGACCGATGTTGCTCACCTCTATCATCATGGGGTAGACTTGCGGCCTCCACCAGCTATCGCCAGCCTTCCTGCCTTTGTTCCAGGGCCTCCCTGGATGGCATGGATGCTGCCGACCACCATCTTGTCTCCGGGACTCCTAATGTGCACACATGCACTCACGGACCACACTTAAGCACGTCATGGCAGGAACCTCAGGGGCATCCCCCCGGATGATGTCATTCATCATGGACTCTTAAGCTGGCTGGCCCTGTCTTCCTATGACTTAGCAACGAGTTCCCTCATTGCTGAATCTGCTATTCTCGCTAAGGACATTCTGTTCCAGCTCCTGTTTCCTCGGCGTGAGACGCCCTGGGTACCCACTCCTCAGGGGCCTGTTCTCGTCTCCGGCTATCCTCACCTCGGAGGGCCCTGCACCTAGGACTGCTGCCTGCCCCATTACCTGGGGCTTTCCCTGGAACCTCCGCTACTACTACTGTGATTACTACTCTCTGCAGACCATTTCCGAAACATCTCTACAAAGGAACTCCTCGGTGTACCCTGTTCTGCGGACCATTAACGAATCATCTCTACAGATGAACCCTCTCACGGGTATACCCCGCTTCATGGACCTTGTGGCACTACTGTGACTGTCTTCTCGATACACTCCCTACTCTGAGGGTCATCCTGTCTCATTCTCAAGAGAGACTCTGGGACTCCCAAGCTGTATCTGACGTCTGCTCTGTCTTCGATGACCCATCTCCGGGTCTATGCTCCTGCATCTGCAACAAGGTTCCAGATCCCTGACTGACTATCCGTCGAGTTTAGGACTCTCTCATCTGAACTGCACTGGGACCTGGGCTGCTTGCATGCTATATTCCTCAAAGGTCTAAGCCCGCAAATCAAGGATGAATTGGCAGCACGAGAACTCCCTGAGGCATTGGATTCCCTCATAGATCTCGCCACTCATATTGACCGTTGTCTTCGGGAGAGTTCGCACGAGGCTAGAGGATCCAAGAGGATGGCTCTAGGGGCTACCGGCTTTTTCCCAACGCCACCCACACTGACCGCTACCACACAGAACACCGAGGAAGAGGAACCGATGCAATTGGGCTGTAGTCATCTGTCCTCCAAAGAAAGGTGTCGTCATCAAAGATCAGGCCTTTGTATGTATTGTGGTCAATCGGGACATGTGGAACCTTCCTGTCCAGTCTGTCTGGGAAACTCCCAGGTGTACGTTCTACCAGAGGACTTCTCCTAGGCCTGACTTCACCCTCTCCTCCATTAACCCTATCTGTCTCAATTAGAGATGAGCTTTGTTTTTCTGGGTCTGGTCGGGTTTCAGTTCGGGCGCTTCATGGGAAAATTCGTTTTCCCATGGATCGGTTTTCAGCAAATACTAAGCTGAAACCCGAACCCGGAAAAACAAATTAAAAAAACCACCCCCAACCCTTCAATTTTACTTTAATACAACACCGCCCCCCCCACCATCCCGATCCCTCCCCGGTGGTCCAGCGTGGTCGCATAAGCGATCTCTCCCTCCGGGCCGTCGGGCTGTCGAGCCTGCTACAAATCAAAATGGTGCCGATTGCCCTTTGCCCTTACGATGTGACAGGGGCTACCGGTGCCATTGGTCGGCTCCTGTCACATGGTAGAAGCAATGGTCGGCCGGCGCCATCTTGTGCTCCTACCATGTGAACGAGGTCTTCAGAGTCATGTTTTATTGTTGTTTAGTGGTCTATCTGGACAACATCCTGGGTTTTTTGCAAGACATCCAAAGCCATCACCAGGATGTCTGCAGCGTCTTGCAATCGCTAAGGGACAACAAGTTATATGCCAAGCTGGAGAAATGTTCCTTTGACCAGGAGTCTGTCCCATTTATAGGCTATGTGGTTTTGAGTCTGGGCTTCCGGATGGATCCACAGAAGACCAAAAGTATTCATGAATGGCCTCAACCAACAGGTCTTAAGGCGCTCCAAAGATTTCTTGGGTTTACGAATTACTACAGATTGCTCATTCCCCATTATTCTACACTGACTGTTCCACTCACAGCCATGATTCGGAAGGGAGCCAACCCCTCTCCGTGGTCACCCGAGGCCATGGCCACCTTTCAGGATCTCAAGGAGACATTCCTACGGGAACCATGTCTGACGACCCTGCATCATCGACCCTGCATCATCGAAGTTGACACTGCGGATATCAGTGTTGGTGCGGTACTCAGCTAGCATTCAGCCAATCACACTTTGCACTCATGCTCTTTCTTTTCCCGTCGCTTCTCCCTGGCAGAGCATAATTATGGAATCGGGGACAAGGAATTACTGGCAATTAAAATGGCCTTTGAAGAGTGGTGCCCATGGCTTAGGGAGCGCAGCACCAGATCATGGTATATACTGACTACAAGAACCTCGAGCATCTGCACTATGCGCAATCCCTTAATCACAGAAAGGCCCGCTGGTCTCTCTTTTTTACTCAGTTCAATTTTCTACTATGATTCCGGCCTGCCAATAAGAACACTCAAGCCAATGCACTTTCCCGATCCTTCACCACGGAGGATGTTCTGGATGTCCCACGACACATCATTCATCCAACCAAGGTTCTCCTCTCCTTCCCATACATGGTGCCGTCAGGAAAGATGATAGTTCCTCGTCAACCTTGAAGGAAAATCCTCCGCTGGGCGCATGATTCTTTACTGGCAGGTCACCCAGTACAAGCTCAAACTCTCTCCACTCTGCAGAAGTTCTATTGGTGACCTACCATGAAGAAAGATGCCCAAGCATATGTGGAATCATGCCCCACCTGCGCTCATCAGAAACCACTGGCAGGCCACCCCTGGGGTCTCCTATAACCTCTTCCTGCACCCAGTGAACCGTGGACACAAATAGCCACAGATTTCATTGTGGACTTCCCTCCTTCCAGTGGCAACAACAATATTTGGGTTACCGTGGACTGATTTTCAAAGATGGCTCACTTTATGGTGCTACCCAGTCTTTCTTCGGCCCCGGAATTAGCAAAACTGTTCATTAACCACATCTTTCGCCTGCACGGACTCCCAAGACACATATTCTCTGATCGATGTGTTCAATTTACGGCCAGGTTTTGGAGGTCACTATTTAAAAAATTTGACATCACCTTGGATCTCACATCAGCCTAACACCCACAGGCCAATGGTCAGACAGAGAGGACGAAACGAACCCTGAAGCAATTTCTTTGGGCGTATGTAAACTCTCGGCAGAATGATTGGTCCAACTTATCGAGTTCACTTTAACTCCCACCAGTCTGCATCCACCGGGTCATCACCCTTCCAAGTAGTATATGGAGGCCAACCTCTGCCTCCTCTTCTGTTACCTCTGTCTGATTCTTCTCCGGTAGCGCAGGCTACTGCAAAAGAGTTACATCAACTTTAGGATCACACCAAACAACTTCTACAGCAAGCCGCTCAGAAGTCTAAGAAATTTTAAGATGCCCATCATCGGGCAGCTCCACAGTTTAAGCCTGGAGACAAGGTGTGGCTCAGCGCCTGCTTTATCTGCTTAAAACTGCCTTCAGCCCACTTTACTCCCAGATACATCGGGCCTTTTTCTGTGCTTCTCTGGCTGGGTCCGGTCACTTACAGCCTCCGCTTGCCCACATTGCTCAAAATTCACAATGCCTTCCACATCTCACTATTTAAACCTCTCATCTTGTCCGAGTTCTCTAAAAAACCACCCAACCTCTGCCGTCAGAGGAGGACATTACCTATCAGGTACAGGACATCCTGGATGTAAGGAAGCATGGAAAATGATAGGAATATGTGATCTCTTGGGAAGGATTTGGTTCTGAAGAAAATAGTAGGGATGTGAATCGTTTTTCAACGATTAAAATTATCGTCCGATAATGTTTATATCGTCTTAAATCGTTATAGAACACGATACAATAGAAATTCTAACGATTTATCGTTAAAAATCGTTAAATCGTGTTAGTGCGCACTAACTCGAGTTAGTGCGCACTAACTCCCCGTTAGTGCGCACTAACTCGATTTAGTGCGCACTAACTGAAAATGATACAAATAAACACTTTCCAGGTCACTGAAGGTCAGTTAGGAATGAATATGTGTTCCGATTGGCTGGCTGCCCTCTTATCTATTGATGTTACCACTGAGGTGATGGTTGGGGGGATGGGAAATGGAACTGGAAACTAACGAACACCAACAGAAAATGAAACAAAGTGTTCACACTTCCCAGGTCAGTAAAGGTCACTTAGGAATGAATATGTATGTATGTATTCCTATTGGCTGGCTGTGCTCTTATCTATTGATGTTACCAATATGGTTGGGGGGATGTGAAATGGAAACAGTTGGAAGCTTGACAAAAAAAGTAATGTAATGATCAGCACTCACCTGACTAGAACTTGTTTGTTTATTATTTTTGTTAGCAGGCACCTGAAATGCTAGTGCATGTTGAATTTGCCAATCACTGTGCATTTTAGAAAGGTGGTCCTGGCTGGAACTGTACACAGTTCAAATATATGTAATTGATTGTTGGTAAGTGTATTTTTTAAGTAGCCACACTGGCACCAGTATGTTTACTTTTCCTCCTACTTAACTCACTAGCTCAGCTTTGTAAGAAGGGCTTCTCTGCTTGTGTGTTGTTTTTGTTTGGTGTGAGGAGAGCAGAAACATCAGATCTTTATTCAATCTACTACAGTCATCTCTTACAGTGCCCTATCCCTATTAATACCAGGAGTGTTGTGATCTTCCTGCACACAGTGCCCTAACCCTGATACCAGTCTGAGACAGCTCCCTCCCTGCATTACTAGTGAGAGGCTGGCTTCACAGACAGGGGGGAGCTGCCTGACCCTCACTCCTGACTTCCCCCATGTCCCAGCTAGTGAATGGTGTGTGGGTGAGGGGGGGGGGGAGGATGGTGAAGTCTGAGACAGCTCCCTCCCTGCATTACTAGTGAGAGGCTGGCTTCACAGACAGGGGGGAGCTGCCTGACCCTCACTCCTGACTTCCCCCATGTCCCAGCTAGTGAATGGTGTGTGGGTGAGGGGGGGGGAGGATGGTGAAGTCTGAGACAGCTCCCTCCCTGCATTACTAGTGAGAGGCTGGCTTCACAGACAGGGGGGAGCTGCCTGACCCTCACTCCTGACTTCCCCCATGTCCCAGCTAGTGAATGGTGTGTGGGTGAGGGGGGGGGGGAGGATGGTGAAGTCTGAGACAGCTCCCTCCCTGCATTACTAGTGAGAGGCTGGCTTCGCAGACAGGGGGGAGCTGCCTGACCCTCACTCCTGACTTCCCCCATGTCCCAGCTAGTGAATGGTGTGTGGGGGAGGGGGGGGGGGAGGATGGTGAAGTCTGAGACAGCTCCCTCCCTGCATTACTAGTGAGAGGCTGGCTTCACAGACAGGGGGGAGCTGCCTGACCCTCACTCCTGACTTCCACCATGTCCCAGCTAGTGAATGGTGTGTGGGTGAGGGGGGGGGGGGGGGAGGATGGTGAAGTCTGAGACAGCTCCCTCCCTGCATTACTAGTGAGAGGCTGGCTTCACAGACAGGGGGGAGCTGCCTGACCCTCACTCCTGACTTCCCCCATGTCCCAGCTAGTGAATGGTGTGTGGGTGAGGGGGGGGGGGGGGGAGGATGGTGAAGTCTGAGACAGCTCCCTCCCTGCATTACTAGTGAGAGGCTGGCTTCACAGACAGGGGGGAGCTGCCTGACCCTCACTCCTGACTTCCCCCATGTCCCAGCTAGTGAATGGTGTGTGGGTGTGGGGGGGGGGGGGGAGGATGGTGAAGTCTGAGACAGCTCCCTCCCTGCATTACTAGTGAGAGGCTGGCTTCGCAGACAGGGGGGAGCTGCCTGACCCTCACTCCTGACTTCCCCATGTCCCAGCTAGTGAATGGTGTGTGGGTGAGGGGGGGGGGGAGGATGGTGAAGTCTGAGACAGCTCCCTCCCTGCATTACTAGTGAGAGGCTGGCTTCACAGACAGGGGGGAGCTGCCTGTCCCTCACTCCTGACTTCCCCCATGTCCCAGCTAGTGAATGGTGTGTGGGTGAGGGGGGTGGGGGGTGGATGGTGAAGTCTGAGACAGCTCCCTCCCTGCATTACTAGTGAGAGGCTGGCTTCACAGACAGGGGGGAGCTGCCTGACCCTCACTCCTGACTTCCCCCATGTCCCAGCTAGTGAATGGTGTGTGGGTAAGGGGGGGGGGGGGGGAGGATGGTGAAGTCTGAGACAGCTCCCTCCCTGCATTACTAGTGAGAGGCTGGCTTCACAGACAGGGGGGAGCTGCCTGACCCTCACTCCTCCGGGGTATTGTGATCTTCCTGCACACAGTGCCCTATCCCTGATACCAGGGGTGTTGTGATCTTCCTGCATGCAGTGCCCTATCCCTATTAATACCAGGAGTGTTGTGATCTTCCTGCATGCAGTGCCCTATCCCTATTAATACCAGGAGTGTTGTGATCTTCCTGCATGCAGTGCCCTATCCCTGATACCGGGATGTGTGCAAGAAGATCACAACACCCCCGGTATCAGGAATAGGGCACTGTGTGCAGGAAGATCACAACACCCCCAGTATCAGGAATAGGGCACTGTGTGCAGGAAGATCACAACACCCCTGGTATTAGGGATAGGGCACTGTGTGCAGGAAGATCACAACACTCCTGGTATTAATAGGGATAGGGCACTGTGTGCAGGAAGATCACAATACCCCTGGTATCAGGGTTAGGGCACAAGTTCTAGTCACACTGACTGATCACATTACTTGTTTTGTCAAGCTACCAACTGTTTCCATTTCCCATCCCCCATATACTGTCAGTAGGAAACTTGGTAACATGAATAAATAAGAGGGCAGCCAATAGGAATACATATTCATTCCTAAACTGACCTTAACTGACCTGAAAAGTGTCAAATTGTATCATTTTCAGTTAGTGCGCACTAACTCCCAGTTAGTGCGCACTAACTCCCAGTTAGTGCGCACTAACTCCCGTTAGTGCGCACTAACTCGAGTTAGTGCGCACTAATCGGAAAAAAACGATTTTTAAACGATTTTTTAACTAAAAAATCGTGCCTAAGACGATTTTCTTGCCCTGCCACACGATTTCTATCGTTAAGACGATATGGAAAACGATTCACATCCCTAGAAAATAGCTGGGAGCCTGCAGTCAATATCATTGACAAAGACCTGATCAAGCAGTTCCATGCTTCTCATCCAAGAAATCCCAAACCCCTGGGAAAGGGCCCTAAGAAGGGAAGTACTGTTATGCCTGTCTGTCGCAGATGGCTGTGACTGCTGTTGCTCACCTCTTGTTTTACCTCTCTATCATCATGGGGTAGACTTGCAGCCTCCGCCAGCTATTGCTGGCCTTCCTGCCTCTGTTCCCAGGCCTCCCTGGATGGCATGGATGCTACCAACCACCATCTTGTCCCCGGGACTCCTTAGGCACACACGCATGCTCATGAGCCACTCTTAAGCACATCATGGCGGGAACCTAGGGGGTGTCCCCCCGGATGACATCATTCATCGTGGACTCTTAAGCCAGCTGGCCCTGCCTTCCTACAATTTGGCAACGAGTTCCCTCATTGCTGAATCCACTACTCTCACTTAGGATGTTCTATTCCAGCTCCTGTTTCCTTAGCGTGAGACGCCCTGGGTACCCGCTCCTTGGGGCCTGTTCTCATCTCCGGCTATCCGCACCTCGGAGGGCCCTGCGCCTAGGACTGCTGCCTGCCCCATTCCCTGGGGATTTCCCTGGAACCTCCACTGCTACTACTATTGTGAGTACTCCACTCTGCGGACCATTACCGAATCATCTCTACAGAGGACCCTCATCAGTGTACCCCACTCTATGGACCAAATCTGAACCATCTCTACAAAGGACTTCTTCGGTGTACCCCACTCTGAGGACCATTAACAAATCACCTCTACAGAGGAACCCTCTCACGGGTATACCCCACTTCTTGGACCTTGTAACACTACTGTGACTGTCTTCTCGATACATTCCCTGCTCCGCGAGTCATCTTGTCTCATTCTCAAGAGAGACTCTGGGACTCCCAAGCTGTATCTGATGTCATCTCCTTGAACTCACACTCCGTGGCTCCACCCCCTGGGTCCAACCTCTCCAGCTTATCTTGTCCTCTCTCTCTCAGCCTCATCTCCAAAACCTGCTGTGCTACGCACCCCACAGCTGAAACCTTGCTTCCTGACGGTGAGGCTCACAGGGCTCCTCCCCGGGGGCAGTACCACCTCTTACCTCGGCCCAGGGGTCCACATACCCAGAAATCCTAACAGATACTGATAGGTTGGGATCTACTGGGTGACGTCATGGTCTCATCCTCATTTTGGCAATTCCTCAGGTTGAGAACAATCAGGTGATCTCATGGTCTTATCCATATTGGGTTTGATATTCAGCCATATCTGGCTAACTTACAAGGGATGTTCAGTGGCATGGCTATGCCACTGAATATCAGCGCACAAATGGCTACTTAGCCGGATAAGTTATATTTAGCTAAGTTAGACCAGCTCTAAGATAAAAGCGAATTTACCTAAGTTAACTGGATAAGTAGCACTGCCTTGACCCATCCATTGCCCTCCCAATTTTTATGCGGCTAAAAGGTAGCCAGATTAGAGACCTGAATATTCAGCGGTCCACTAGATAGGCGAATAAGTCCTACATATCTGACTATCGAGCTCTAAGTCAGCATTAAATATGCTACCCATTTCAGCCACCAGGCAGCTCCCTGGCCTCTGTCAGCCTCACCACTGGTGGAATGGGGCCCCACTGAATGACTCACAGCCTCATCATCCTGGCCACTGGTGGGATAGGGTCTTCTGGACAGTTCCACATGTCTCAGTCCTTGTTCTGATACGTATTTCTAAGGGGAGAGACGTCTTTAACAGATTACCCATTAACAGTTACTCTCCTGGAATTAGAAACCCATGTCACATAAGTTAACACATTAGAGCACCTAAGAATGTTATGGTTTTGAGGTGTTGGAGTGGATTCTTGAACGCTGCGGTGACGGTTACATCCATGGGGAAGAGCTCCATGAGGAACCGCAGTGTTAAGCTAGACTCGAGACACACAAACACAGAGATTTGTCTTTTATTATACAGCTGGATGATGCTACCAGAGGTGGCAGTAGTGAGGTTATCCAGTAGTAGCAGTCCTGGGGCCCTCGGCAGAGGGGAATGTCTCACTATGATAGATGTTAGCAGCACATGATGGTATAGGGAGATTCGGTTGCAGGTTCCCAGTGCAGAGCTATAGGTGAGACAGACTGGCAAATGATAGATTACTGTTGTGTCCGTCGCTGCTCGATGCCTTCACTCCACCCTCTTTACCTTTGTGGTGACTCCCTCCGGGTCTGATGGATGGCTGGCTGCCGAGGCGTCTCCATGCCATCTCTTTCTGGCGTCCCCGGACCGGCTCGACGTTGCAGATCCTCCATTTTGCCTGATGACCTAAGGCGCGCGCGTGCACTCTCTGATTGAAGTACCAAGGGCGCGAACCTCAGGGGCATCCCCCTGAGATGACTTCATCCACCTCCAATATTTAAAGGTCTCTAATTCACTATCTAACTGAGTTAGCAAGGAGGGGATTGCTTTGGCTTTACTCCAAGCTACTCTGCCTCCTCGGACGTACCAGAGGTACTCGCTCCTCAGGGGCCTCGCTCTTTTCTTTACTTTCAGATTACAGATAGGAACCGGTACTCGCTCCTCTAGGGCCCATGTTCCTGGACACTCGGAAGATTATCTACTGCCTGGAAGCTATCGCTGATACAAACAACTGTGAGTTGTTTGTATCAGCGATAGCTGATAGTTCTGTTCATGAACCTTGTCTACTCTACCTACTCACCTTCTACAGTTTCTCAACCGCTCAGCCATCCTGGATCACGGTTCCAGTGCCTGAGGGACTACAGCCCTGCCGGGCATATCAGCTCACTACTGCCACCTCTGGTGGTTTCCAAAACCCTGTCTAATAAAAGAACTAATGTATGTCTGTCTCCATACTCAAGCCTAGCCGGTTGTCCCTCTCGGGATATCCTCCCGGGGGCATGGTCATCTGCCACCAGCCCAGGGATTCACCACTACTATCTCAGATTCATAACAGATTGCTCCTCTCATTTAATGCCCAGCTTTCTTAATAGATTTACATCAGATTGCTACTCCCTAGCAGCTTGTCAACAGATTTATAACAATTACTCACTAAGTTGGTAGCTGTATAGGTGTAGATTCCAGAAGGCAGAAGTAGTTGGATACAGGCATCGAAGCAGGGAGAGCAGGCCCTTGAGGAGCGAGTACCTGGTCCCAGATAGGCACCTGCAAGAAAGCAAAGGGTCCCCGAGGAGCGGGTACCCAGGTTAGGTGAAATACCCCGAAGGGCATAGAGGGCTTCCAGTGGCATCAAAGAAGCGGCAGAGTAGCTCAGACTGGAGGCAATTCAAACCTTGCTAATTCGAGTTGTTAACAAACGAAGGGCAGGCTAAATACCCGGATGGCATGACATCACTCAGGGGGATTCCCCCAAGGTTCCCGCCATGATGTGGATATGTGGGTGGCGTGCGTGCATGCACCCTAGGCAGCCCTCAGGAGAAACATGGCAGATAGCCTTGCCATAGCTGTTCCAGAGATGCTGGAGAGAGTGGCAAACAGACACGGCAGTAGCCATCTTCCCAAGGCTAGCATGAAGAGCAGAAAGAAAGGTGAGGCACACAGGTCAAAGCCGTCTGAGACTGATGGACGCAACAGTACCCCCCCCCTTCAAAGGGCCCCCTCCAGATCCCCTACCTGGTCTTGGTTTTTGAGGATGTGATCGGTGGTATTGACGAAGCATCTCTTTATCCATGATATTATCCAAAGGTTACCAAGAGTTTCTTCAGGTCCATAACCCTCCCATGACAGGAGGTATTCCCAAACTCTGCCTTTATTTCTTACATCAAGGATGGCATCAACCTTGCACTTGATGTCTTCTTCTGCATCAACAGGAGTAGGTTCAGGTGTCTTGGTGGAATACTTGCTAAGGACAAGCGGTTTCAGTAGCGAGACATGGAATGCATTATGAATCTTCATTGCTGGAGGAAGTTTCAGACTGTAAGTGAGCATACCCAATCTTTGGAGGATAGGAAAAGGTCCGACAAAGCGTGGAGCATATCGAGCTGATGGTAGCTTGAGTCTCAGATGTCTGATAGACAACCAGACCTTGTCACCAGGCTGGAATTCAGGGGTTTTGCTATGGTGAGTGTCATAGCCCTTCTTAGCTCTTTGACCAGCTTTTGGAGCATCTCTTTAGTCTTTCTCCAGAGTATTTGGATATCTTTGTGTTATGGAGTCTCTGTTTTAGTGGACCCTTGGGCCGGCCTGCCAGAGACTGGGAGAAGGTGTTCTAGTGTCTCTGATGGTAAGCAGATCGGGAGGCAGATGTCAGGCAGGTTGTGGACAAGGCTCTTCACCCTGGAACCTGGAGCTCCCCTGGGTGGAACCCGTAGGAGCCCAACCGCTGGGACTTAGGTGAGGTTTCACCTCTGGAGACCGAAGCCCCCCTGGGAGGAGCCCGTAGGGGCCCGGCCACTGGGACTTTGGCAAGTAGTGGAACCGGGACAGGAACTGGCAGGCTGGAGAACTGGAACCAGACTGATACAGTAGCAGGGCTCGGGAACTGGAACCAGGCAGGAAATGTAGCAAGCAGGCAGGCAGGAAGGCACTATAGCAAGCAGGCAGGTTCTGTAGCAAGCAGGCAGGAATGGAGCGAGTTCAAGGCAAGGCAACCCACTCCAGGGCACGAAGCAACTGGGAACCGCAAGGTAACCCCGTTGCAAGGCGAAGTCTGGATGTCCGCGGCAGGCTTATCTAGGCTGCGGCATCTGACGTCAGGAACTGTGGGGAGCTACCAATGGCGGGAACTGGCCTAGAAAAGCACCCAAGTTGCACGCGCGCGCAATCCTAGAAGCAGAGCATCCTTCTGGGAGTCATCAGCGGCGTTACCCCCGTGGGGACGCCACCAAACAGGCCGGGAACTGGGCCACCAGAAGCAGAAACGAGTCCAGGAAACCGGAGGTAAGGGCCTGGTCGCGGCACTCGTGACCGGGACCATAACACTTTGGCAGTAGATTGAGCTGCCGGAGACGACACTGTGAGTGGAAGTGGTAAAAGTGGTAAGGGTTGTCTGTAGACCACTTCAAAAGGTGTTGATCCAGTAGATATTAGAGATGTGAATCATTTCCTCGATCGTCTTAACGATCGATTTCGGCTGGGAGGGGGAGGGAATCGTATTGTTGCCGTTTGGGTGTTTAAAGTATCGTGAAAATCGTTAAAATCGTGAGCCGGTTTTACGGTGTTTTAGTGTGCCGGTTTTCCCGCCCTCCCCCTTCCCCTCCCCCTTCCCCCGATTTACGATTTTTTGACGATAAATCGGGGGAATTGTTATTGTATCGTGGCCCTAACGATTTTTGACGATTTAAAATATATCGGACGATATTTTAAATCATCAAAAAACGATTCACATCCCTAGTAGATATTGCTGGATGGGAGTTGATGGTGAATTCAGCCCAGGGCAACAGTTCAGCCCAGTCATTCTGACATGAAGCAATAAAGACACGAAGGAACTGCTTAAGTGTTCTATTCATTCTCTCAGTTTAGCCATTTGAATGAGGATGGTATGCAGAGGTAAAGACAAGTGTGATGTCGAATTTCTTGCACAAAGCCTTCCAGAACTTGGATGTAAATTGGATTCCTCTGTCAGAGACAATGTGTTTCGGCATGCCGTGAAGGCAAAAGATGTGGGTGATGAATAGTTTCGCAAGCCATCTTTGAGAAACGACCCACTGTAACCCAGATGGTATTGTTATCTGGCAAGAATGGTAAGTCAACCACAAAGTCTGTAGCAATGTGGGTCCAGGGCTCATCTGGTACTGGTAAGGGATGAAGCAGGCCCCAAAGGATGCCCGGGCAGAGGTTTATGTCTGGCACAATTGGAACAAGAAGCTACATATGCAAAAGTGTCTTCTTTCATGGTTGGCCACCAGTAGTACTTCTGTAGCTTCGATAGAGTTCTTCGTTGACCAGGATGTCCAGCCAGTTTTGAATCATGAGCCAATGGTAACAGTTTCTTCCTTAGATTACAGGGTACAGTGGTCTTGCCCATAGTTATCGGATGTGTAGCGTATAGAATAACTCTCTTCGGGTCGATTATATGCTGAGGTTCATCTGGAATGTCTTCAGAAAGAAAAGAGTGAGTTAGAGCATCGGCTCTGATGTTCTTATCTCCAGGGCAGTATTTCAGCACAAAGTCAAATCTGTTAAAGAACAGGGACCATCTCGCCTATCTGTGGTTAAGGCGCTAGGCATGATGGAGGTACTCCAGATTCTTATGATCAGTGTAAACAGTGATCTGATGTTGTGCACCCTCTAGCCAGGGGCACCACTCCTCAAATGCCATCTTTATTGCCAGGAGTTCTTTATCCCCAAGGCCGTAGTTCTTCTCCGCTGGTGAGAAGCGTCGGGAGAAGAAAGAACATGGTTGTAAAATTTTAGAGTCACTGGTCTGGCTTAGCACAGCTCCTAAGCCTACACCAGAGGCATCAACTTCCACAATGAAGGGCCGTGAAGGGTCCGGATGGCGGAGGCATGGCTTACTTGAGAAGGCGTCTTTTAGCTTCTGAAATGCTGTCACAGCCTCCATAGACCAATTGGCGATGTTGGCACCTTTCTTTGTTGTCGCAGTTAATGGAACTGTCAGTGAAGAGTAGTTTAATTTAATTTAATTTAATTTAAAAAACTTTTTCTATACCGTCGTTTAGTAGAGCACCATCACAATGGTTTACAGTTAGGCACAAATATGTTTGGTTTGGTTTCTAAATTATCCAAAAGGTGCCAGTATTATACGGTTACATAGTTCAATAATATACTCTAAATGGGGAATGGGTGTGGTTACCATTTATGATTGTTAGCGTAATCATATGTTTATACTGTCTTTCAAATATAATACTTAAATATGAGAAAAAATAATAAAAATAAGCAACTCTGCATTTTATACTGGTGACTTTCAGCTGTTTTTGTGTTGTTATTCAGCTACCTCACTGTGAAATGCTTTTTAGAAGAGCCATGTTTTTAAGCCTTTTTTGAAGAGTTTTAAATCTTTCATTAGTCTTAATTCCAGGGGTAATGTGTTCCATAGTAAAGGTCCTGCCAAAGATAGTGCTCTCTCTCTGACTTGGGTCAACTTTGCTGTTTTGACTGAGGGTATGGTTAGTAGGGATGTGAATCATTTTTTGACGATTTAAAACAATCGTCAGATATATTTTAAATCGTCAAAAATCGTTAGAGCCGTGATACAATAGCAATTCCCCCAATTTATCGTCAAAAAATCGTAAATCGGGGGAGGGCGGGAAAACCGGCACACCAAAACAACCCTAAAACCCACCCCGACCCTTTAAAACAAATCCCCCACCCTCCCGAACCCCCCCAAAATGTTTTAAATTACCTGGGGTCCAGTGGGGGGGGTTCCGGCGTGATCTCCCGCTCTCGGGCCACGGCTGCGTTAATAGAAATGGCGCCGGTGGCCCTTTGCCCTTACCATGTGACAGGACAAAGGTAGCGCCGGCACCATTTTGGTTCCTGGCACCGAGCTGCTCTGAGTCAACATTCTCCTATGGGCAAGTTAATCCCCTGCTCATTCTATTCTTATAAATTTTCCCCCACGGAACAACATTACAAACTCCTTGATCCTTTGATCCTGAAGATGTCCCGGAAGTCCATAGCTTCATTATCGACTCTGCTTGTTATTCCCTTGCTGCGACTACCACAGTCCCTGTTGGGAAGACCGTCATTCCTCGCCGGCTATGTGAGTGCATTTTAAAATGGGCCCACGACTCCAAAAGTGGCAGGCCACCCTGTTCGTGATAGGACCCTGGAAATGCTGTAAAGGCACTATTGGTGGCCTACTATGGTGCAAAACTCGTGAAACTACGTGGACTCATGTTCCACTTGCGCCCACCAAAAACCACCAACAGGGAAGCCTTGGGGCTTGCTTCAGCCACTCCCAGCACCTACCGAGCCATGGTCCAGCATTTCGACAGACTTTATTACTGATCTACCTCCTTCCCAGAACAACATGGTAATTCGGGTCATCATCGATCGCTTCTCGAAAATTGGTCACTTTATCACCATGCCAGGGCTTCCTTCAGCCTTGGAATTGGCGAAGCTCTTTCTGAAGAACATCTTTAGTCTCCACAGACTCCCCAAGGAAATTGTTTCCAATCAGGGACCACAGTTTGCTGCCAAGTATTGGCGTTCCTTGTGCCGAAAGTTCGATATTTCCCTGAGTTACATGTCGGCCTACCATCCCCAGGCCAGTGGGCAGGCTGAAAGGCCAATCATACTTTGAAGACATTCCTACGCTCCTATGCAAATGATCAGCAAAATGATTGGTCAGATCTTCTTCCCTGGGCTGAGCTGTCGCACAACACTCATGTTGCAACAGCCACCAATATATCCCCATTTGCAGTAGTCTTTGAACGGCAGCCTCTTCCTGTTCCTTTGATGGTTTCGTCTCCAGCAGCACAATCCATGGCTCAAACTATTCGCCAAGGTTGGACCCAGGTAAAGGAGCAACTTTTGCAAGCTGCTGAACGAGCTAAGTGCACTTCTGATCTTCACAGATGACCCACTCCACTCTTTCGACCTGGGCAGAAAGGGTGGCTGAGTGCTCGACACATTTGACTGAGACTTCCCTCTCACTGTCTAGCTTCGAAATACATAGGACCATTTTCTGTGAATCGAAGAGTGGGAGCTGTCTCTTATCAACTCCAGCTACCTCGTTCAATGGGTATCCACAACACGTTTCACATGTCCCTGCTAAAGCCGTTGGTCCTCTCCTGGCCCTCACGCAAAGACCCTCCTGCTCCGCGTATCTCTGCAGAAACTGACACTTCTCTCCAGGTAAGAGAAGTCCTCAACGTCCAGCGACACCAAGGCAAGTGAGAATACCTCTTAGCCTGGGAGGGCTATGGGGCCGAGGAGAATTTGTGGGAACCCTCCCAGAACATCCTTGATAAGGATCTCCTGAGGACCTTCCATAGAATATTCCCTGAGAAACCACAGCCACGTAGGGGGAGGCCTAGAAGAGGGGGTACTGTTATGCCCCCTGCCCGCGGCTGCCCCGCGCATGGGCCTTCTCACCTCCATGGTTCCACAGCGGGTCCTGGGACGACCTCCCTCGCGGTATTTGCCAGCCCAGCCAGGCCCTGGTGTCCCGCGGTGGTGGTCACCGGGCTTTCCACTGTGCGCCAGGTCTCATGCCGAGGCTCAGCGTCCTCGGCGATGTTAACCATGCCCCTACGCACGCGGACCACCTGGCCTCTTGTAGGGCCAAGGGCAGGTCTTAGCTCCGCGGCGTGCCCTGATTGATTCCCCGATTATAAGGAAGTTCCTGTCTATGCTTCCTTGCCTTGGCAATCCGGTCGGTTTGTTCTCAAGATTGCCTCTGCATTTGTTCCTGTTCTTGCCTGTTCCTAGTCTCGTTCCAGGATCCTTCTGTTTCAGTTCTGTTCCTGCATCCTAGTTCCTGCGTCCTGCTTGTTCCTGTGTTTGTCTGTCTGTCTACCCAGGTAGTACCTCCGGACTGTCTTACTGGTACTGACCTCAGCTTGTTCCTGACCTCCCTGCCACCTGCCTCAAGACCTCAGCTTGTTCCTGACCTGCCTGCCTGCCTGCCGCCTGCCTCAATACCTCAGCTTGTTCCTGACCTACCTGTCTGCCTGCCGCCTGACTCAAGACCTCAGCTTATTCCTAACCTACCTGTCTGCCTGCCGCCTGACTCAAGACCTCAGCTTGTTCCTAACCTGCCTGCCTGCCTGCCGCCTGCCTCAAGACCCCTGCCTCTAGACCTCAGCCTGCCTTTCACCTCATCTGACCTCCGGTACCTGACCTCTGCTTTGCTGACCATTCCTCGGACTGACCTCTGGATCTTGACCTTTGCCTGCCTGACCTTGTCCCTAGATTCTGGCTCTGTTCCTCACCTTGTCATCACCAACTCTGTTCTGGTTCTCCTTGCTCCAAACAGCCTCCAACCTCGAACCCGATCGTGCTCTCCCTGTGTCTGTGGGCACGCCGGACTTCCATTCTCCCAGGAGACCCTGCAAGGCCCACCTAAGTCCAAGCGGCCCAGGTTCCTATGGGCTCCTCCCGGGGGGACCTCGGGCTTCCAGTGGTGAAGCTCTTCACAGCCTCTGTCTCCTCCAGTGCTCCACCCCCTGGGGGCAGTTACCTCATGTTCCCTTTCAGGTGGCATTCTTCCACTGTCCCAAGACAAGGGTCCACACCTGAGCACAACAGGTGTCACACATCCAGTGCCTACTGAGCCCTGATCCACTAAGCTCATTGCAGGGTTGGAAATATGGGTTCAGTGATGGGATCAGCATAAACTCATAGGACCTTAAACAAAATCACTCTGAAAAATAAATGGCCCTTGCACCAAAAGTTCTGTTCCAAACAGAAAAAATAGCTTTTATTGAACAAAGCTAAAAGGTCAACAAGTACAGAAACAGATTACAAAATGAAATGCAGGAAAACAGTTTCTTGAATTCAAGAATCACACAAAGGTAGATATAGTTCTTTATGCTGCTTGAGTACAGTTCCACAGCACTAAGATCCCTGGGACCTGTCCCGCAAAAAAGGCCTCTCTCTATTCAGCCCCAGTGGGAAAAGTTGCAGAATCCCCTTCTTTTTTCTCACAGATGGCAGGCTTGTAAGAAGCAGTTCTTTACTATGTACTGGAATCCTCTTTTTCCACTTTTTTCCAGTATTATAGGAAAACACATTCTCCTTCAGATACAAGAAAAAAAAATCCCTTTGCTGCTCCCCCTGGTTCCCTTTCAGATGTCTCTCATCAATTACTCCAGGAATCTCCCTCTAGTGATTCACTGGGACCCCTCTATTCTCCTCTTCCCTGACTCACCCTTTTGGGGATGTAGACTTTGTCACTTGTAAGTGATCACAACTCCCCCTGAACCTCCCATTCTGGAATGTTCCTCCTTTTATAGTATAGTTGGGACAGGTCTGATCTACATGTACATACAGACAAGCTATGAGAAATGCACTAGAACAGTGGTTCCCAAAACTGCCCTGGGAGACCCTTAGCCAGCCAGGCTATCCACAATGAATAGGCACAAAATAGCCTTCCAGGATATCCACAATAAATAGGCACAAAATAGATTTACAAGCAATGGAGGCAGTCCATGCAAATCTATCTCATGCATATTTATTACAAATATCCTGGAAAAATCAACTGGCTAGGGATCACCAGGATGAGTTTAGGAGCCACTGCACCAGAGTACATCCTCTCTTTTAGGTTCAGTTTTGGGCTTAGACAATGCTTTGACTAATTATAATTTTAGAAGTGCTGGGATTATTCTGATCTATTTTAGACTAATTCTAATTAGGTTCAGTTTATGCAATTTGATTTAATCATCAACAATAATATTCCTTTTTAATTTTATTATTTTTATCTAGAGAGGACCCTATGAAGAGCGAATCTTTATTACTAACCTCTAATGTCATGGCTCAGGTAAGTAACAATTTTCCTAAAAGAATATAAGACCTGTGGGTGCAGTTGTTATGGTGTGAGCCAGTAGCTGTTCTGTTTTGGGAAAATTATAATATATGGTAATGTTTGCATTATTTAATTCGGTCTAACGCAAAATATTGAAATGAGCTGATTAGTGTGAAAACACATGCTAAGCAGATCATGAATAGTTAATGCATGTTAACACAAATCGTGTTTCTTAAGGTGATTTGCGTTAACATGCTGATAAAAGAAGAACTTAACTACACCTCATGAAGGCTCAATAGACTAATGCAAATTCCAAATGGAGCCTCAATTCCTCCTTCCAATCCCTCCAGTCAAAAACAAGGAACCAAGAGTCACTGATCTTCCATTCCCAAAGGCTGAGCTCTTGATGCTACTCTCTGCCCGCAAAGGATAGACCCTCCCATAAAGAACCATGTATCACCCACCCACACACACAGATACCCTTCCAAGGCTTACGCCTTCCAATAGCTTTTCTAGCATGAATAAAGCCAGAGAGAACTGTGCTCCTTTCTGATTTAGCTGGCCCCAAATTTAAAATGACACCAGCTAACCTCATCTACATATATCAATAAGGTCTGGGCTGTGTTTAGCACAGGCCCTAAATGTATAACCTCACCACTCTCTCTAAAAATTGCTGTCTTGAAGCTCAAATGGAATGAATTTCAAATATTTCTCTGCAGGAAGTTAACTAAGCATTTCAATGCAATCAACTTCAGGGCAGCTTTGTTTTAATTCAGGACATGACATTTCCAATTGCCAGCTCACAAATGGTGACTGGAGATTTTTTTTTCTAGCAAATGATTATTTATTTATTTATTTATTTATTTATTTATTTATTTATTTTTAGTTTTTATATACCGAAGTTCTTGTATCAGATACAAATCACTCCGGTTTACATAAGTGAAATGCCCAAACGGAAGGGGCTTTACATATAACTATAAGACAACGGGCTTTACATATAACTATAAAACTATAATAACAACGTACAACTGGAACATGGTATAGAGAATAGTTACAAGAGAAGGAAAAACTTTTGATATCAATATCATATTATAGAGATAAATAACAATGGGTATGGTAGATTTGAAAATAAGCTAAAATAAATAAAGGTAAAAGTAATGCATTAAAACAGTATAAATGCGAAAGTAATAAGCGCAGTATATACAATAAAGCATATTATCTTAATGGGGGAACATGTGGAAGCATTGATTTGATTGATAACTCTGTTGTATATTACGCGAGAATGCGAGCATCTAGGCTGCATTAAGTGTCTGGGTAGGCTTGGCGGAAGAGCCATGTTTTTAGTTTTTTTTTGAACTCCTGATGACTGGGTTCAAGTCTTAGATCTGGGGGGAGCGCTTTCCACTGGTGGGGGCCTGCTGAAGATAGTGCTCTTTTCCCTAGTAGTGTTTTTGCAGGTGGGGCATAAAGTGTGCCTTTGTAGGTGCTTCTGATGGGTCTGGTGGATGTATGAGGTTGCAGTTGTGTGATTAGCCTGATGGGTGCGAGATTGTTAGTCGCTTTGTGAATGATAGTGAGAACTTTGTAGAGGATCCTATATTTTATAGGAAGCCAGTGAAGGTTACGGAGGATTGGAGTGATATGTTCTCTTTTGTTGGTGTTTGTAAGGATTCTGGCGGCAGCGTTCTGTACCATCTGTAGAGGTTTAATCAAATTTGTGGGGAGCCCGAGTAGAAGGGAGTTACAGTAATCTAGCTTGGAAAGTATGATGGAAAGTATAAGTATGATTA
Source organism: Rhinatrema bivittatum (assembly GCF_901001135.1). Lineage (NCBI taxonomy): Eukaryota > Metazoa > Chordata > Amphibia > Gymnophiona > Rhinatrematidae > Rhinatrema > Rhinatrema bivittatum. The sequence goes on from NC_042622.1 coordinate 44,246,775, forward strand.
GCTGGAGAGCACTAGTGGACCATGAGTCCTGACAGGTAGTGCTCCTGCTTCATGCTGCAGCTTACTGGTATACCTAGGAACCTTTGATTTACAGTTACCCTGAGATTTTCATTGATTACCGGGGGAGCTTGTTTGAAGGGACAGGTCAGGCGGTATGTGCACAAGCTTTCTCCTCTTTCATCCCCACATTCTCTTACACAATTTCATACTCGTTCTCACACAATCTCTCTCTCACAGACATACATTCTCATTTTCACACACAAACTCACATTCCTCTCATTCTCCCTCCTACAAACATACTCCCTCACATATATTCCCTGCCCACACAACCTCCTCACTATATCTCCCTACCTCAAACTCATTAATGGCAGCAACCTCTTATTTTATTTATTTATTTTATTTATTTATTTATTTTTTATATACCGATGCTCAAGACGAAGTCTTATCATACTGGTTTACAGCAGAACCAGGGGGAAACCATTTAACTAGGAGAAAGAAAGTTACAATAAAACCGGGAGTATAAATTCAGGATCTTTAAGAGAGAAAGATTAGTTTAACATAACTTAACTAAAGAGGTAATGTACAATGGCAAAGAACAGTTGATCCGCATAGGGTGCTGAGTTAGCAGCTGATTTAGATGAGCCATTTGAGCCAAACTGAGGAGGCTTTCGCGGTGGGCTAAGGAAGGGCCGGGAATAGGGTGGGAACGGAGTGACCCTTTATGGGTAGGCTTGAGAGAACAGCCAGGTTTTCAGTTTCTTTCTGAAGGACAGATGGCATTGTTCCTGGCGAAGATCTGGGGGTAGTGAGTTCCAATGATTGGAATAGGGCCTGGGAAAGAAGGTAGGTAGTATGATGGATTGATTAATGTGAAACTCCGAAACTACCTTAGGTAAGAACTTAGGGTGAGTGCGGAGTACCGCTCGGTCCTGCAGGGGTTTAATGTAAATTTCTAAATAGACATCATATGAGCCGACAGACTTTGCCAAAGTAGTATTGTGAATTGACGAGACCTCATATATGTGGCGGGCTGTTCAACCACAAGCCCTACTGCCACTATTAGAAAAACTTGCGGTGATGTAGGAAAACTTTTGCACCGTCTTCACGTTATAATCATTGGTCTCACAGAAAGACTGGATGTGTAACCGTGAATATGTAACAGTTTACTATGCAGCGGGTTATAAACAGTAGGTTATTTTGTTACTTATCGTAGCGTGGTGTTGCAGATAGGGTATAACACTGGCTCTGGCCCGACACGGCTCGTGTTTCGGAGAACCTTCTTCAGGGGCCGCTCAATGCCATTACTAAAATGTAAAAAAATATGTTAGAAAGTGACCAAGGCAAAATGTCAACCATGGCTACTTAATACCTACATTTCCCAGTTCTGCCAACCAGTTCCACTACCGGGCTGCAAATGTGTTCGGACAGCAGGATCCGCCATCTTGCCTAGGTGGTTATATACCTACCACCGTGGGCGGAGATAGTGACATCAAAGCATCGTGGGCGGAGACAGAGGATAATGACGTCAAAAACAGCTGACATATCGTGTCGGAAACGCTAAATGAGGGAAGACCACTCGACAGAATCATTAAGACCAAGTGGGAATTGTGCCGACAATGTGTAGATCCACCACTGTTCCCGGATATTTAGTTGATGATCGCGATCACCTCCTCGAGGGTTAGAAAGAGTTTGTTCCAGGATGGTCCATCGGAGCTGATCAAAGCTGTGTCCCAGCTGGGTGCAGTGATTTACCATGGGCGCCTCCAAAGTAACTGTATTGAGCCGGCTGCGATGCTCAAACAGCCGTGTTTTAATTTTCCTGCGGGTGCGTCCTATGTAAAAAAGTTGACAGGGGCATTGGATGAGGTATACTACCCATGAGGAATCACAGCTCGTAATCGATCTTTTATAATATGTATGACCAGTTCGCGGATGTTGCCAGGAGGGACCCTCTATTGTGATCGAGCACATATCACATTTCCCACAGCTTGTATGGTTACCTGAAAATCCAGTGTTAATGCGTTGGCTGACAGATGCATGTACTATTTGATCTCGTAGATTTTTACTCCGCTGGTATGCAAATAGGGGGGGTTCCTCAAAGATCGGATGTAATTGGAGGATATGCCAATGTCTTTGGATACTTTGCATTATGAGGTAAGATTTATCTGTGTGGGTAAGCACACAGATATCAGAGGTTACGGGTTCTCGAACTTTGTAATTCAACAGGGCTGCACGAGGAGAATGCCATGCTCTTTTGTATGCCTTGTACACTGCATTATACGGATAGCCCCTTGTGAAGAATCTTTCTGCCAGAATGCCTGCTTGTTGTTTGAAATCATAATCTGTGGAACACAGGCGTCTGAGCCGAAAAAATTGGCTCACTGGTAAACCATGTTTGAATGCTCTGGGGTGGAAGCTATGATATCTAAGTAAATTATTTCTTTCTGTGTCTTTTCGATAAATGGATGTGTGTAAATGTGAATTTTGGATGGAAAGCGAAATGTCTAAGAATGTCATGTGCGTAGTGCTGTAATGAGTGGTGAACTGGAGGTCACTGTCTACAGTATTAATCCAGACCAAAAATTCTTGTAGAGGTATTTTATGATCCCTCCAAATGATAAGCAGGTCATCAATGTAACGGATCCACAGGGATACTGCCCCAAACCACCTTGATTGATAAACATGAAGTCTTTCTAGTCTATCCATGACTAGATTGGCAATGGAGGGGGCTGCAGAAGAGCCCATTGCTATACCGTGAGTTTGAAGATAAAATCGATCATTGAATGAGAAATAATTTTGCTGGATAACCAATTTTGCAATTTCAAAAATAAACCAATATGGAATTCTTGACCTCTCCATGTTGTTTTTGAGGATTTCTTCAATAGTCAATAATGCTGTGGTGTGAGACACATTAGTGTACAGTGATACTACATCCATTGTGATAAGTGTGACAGAATCTGTCAAAGAAGAATATTGTTCCAATATTTTGAGGACTGATGTGGTGTCCTGGATGTATGACCTCATTTTTAAGACATGGGGTTTCAAAAAAGTGTCGAGAAAAATAGCTAAAGGTTCTAGAAGAGATCCATTACTAGATACTATAGGTCTTAATGGAGGGTCCACTGCAGATTTATGGATTTTGGGGACTCCATACATCAATGGAACACGTGGATGTTGGACCGACAGGAAATTTCTTTCTTTCCGTGTTAAGAAAGGGGATACTTTCTCGTCCAGTAAACTATCAATCATGTTGAATACTGATTGTGTGGGATCTTCATCCAGACTTCTATAATATTTGGAATCGGCAAGGTGAGACGTTAACTTGTCAATATAATAATCACGGTCCATTATGATGATACTACCACCCTTGTCTGCGGGTTTGACAATTATGGAAGGGTTGTTTGTTATGGACCGGAGAGCTTGACGGTCTTCATGAGAGAAATTGATGAATGGATGATGTTTATGATTTTCAAATGCGATCATATCCTTAATAATAAGGTCGTGAAATGTACTGATATTGGGGTCCACTGGACCAGGGGGGATCCATTTAGATTTTGCCCTGACAACAGAAATGTGATCAACCGGAATCTCATTGGTGGAACAGTATAGTTTAATTTGCAGTTTGCGGATGAATCTGGTCAACATAATTCGACTTTGAAACGGGTCGTGTCTCTGGTGGGGGACGAAAGAGAGACCCAAATTTAAGACTTGCTCTTGATGATCAGTGAGTTGGTATCGAGATATGTTTATAACTGCGGATCGTATCTGGTTTTGGATCGGGTTTGAGGACCCTCCTGGGGGTACGATGATGTTGTCTGGTCGCTGTGTGGGTTCCTTTGAGCATAGGCTTGGGATATGGGGTCCGATCGGTAGGGTTTGCGCTGCGTTTGGCGTTGCCATCTCCCCCGACGGCCTCTTCCTAAAAAAGGCTGGTTGTAAGAACCCTTTTTGGTGTATCTGGGGGCTTCTCCCTCATCGGAACCGTTAGACCCACTTCCCTCCGAGTCTTCAAAGGTAACCCTACCCGGTGGGTTGTCTTCTTTGTTTAACCAGCGATATACGTTATTTGTCGCATAATCGTCTTCATCCCTTTTGAGGGTCTTGAGTTTAAGCTGTTTGACGGAAGTTTTGAATTCATCCAATTTGTTATTGTTTTTTTCTATAATTTCTTGGAGATGTTCTGCCGAAAAATTTTTAGTGATCTGCTCTTTTAGCGATGTTAACTTGTCTTCAGTTTCCTCTATTGATGTCTTTGTGCGTTCCACAATCAGCACCATCAGATCAATCGAACATTTGTTCAGAATTGAGATCCAGCGTGCAACAAATGCATCGTCTTCTCTGAAGACTAATGGGGACTTGTTGACCCGTAAGCCCCGAGGAATGATCTGTTGGTGTAGGTATTGCACCAAAGTTGCTGAATGGAGTTGAGATCTTATAAGCTTTTTGTTTAACTCCATATATTCCGTTTCAGTGTTCGATTTCGACGTGCCGGCATCTTCGCACAGTAATGCGTGGCTTTGCACCAACGTGGTCACGTTCTGTGAGACCAATGATTATAACGTGAAGACGGTGCAAAAGTTTTCCTACATCACCGCAAGTTTTTCTAATAGTGGCAGTAGGGCTTGTGGTTGAACAGCCCGCCACATATATGAGGTCTCGTCAATTCACAATACTACTTTGGCAAAGTCTGTCGGCTCATATGATGTCTATTTAGAAATTTATATAGAGATTACATCATATCTTACAGTTCTTTAAAATAAAGTGTAAAGTAATACTGTTTAACAGTATGGATCCTGCTAAACTAAAGGAGACGTTCAGCTACACAGCTGATTACGTGACCACGTTGGTGCAAAGCCACGCATTACTGTGCGAAGATGCCGGCACGTCGAAATCGAACACTGAAACGGAATATATGGAGTTAAACAAAAAGCTTATAAGATCTCAACTCCATTCAGCAACTTTGGTGCAATACCTACACCAACAGATCATTCCTCGGGGCTTACGGGTCAACAAGTCCCCATTAGTCTTCAGAGAAGACGATGCATTTGTTGCACGCTGGATCTCAATTCTGAACAAATGTTCGATTGATCTGATGGTGCTGATTGTGGAACGCACAAAGACATCAATAGAGGAAACTGAAGACAAGTTAACATCGCTAAAAGAGCAGATCACTAAAAATTTTTCGGCAGAACATCTCCAAGAAATTATAGAAAAAAACAATAACAAATTGGATGAATTCAAAACTTCCGTCAAACAGCTTAAACTCAAGACCCTCAAAAGGGATGAAGACGATTATGCGACAAATAACGTATATCGCTGGTTAAACAAAGAAGACAACCCACCGGGTAGGGTTACCTTTGAAGACTCGGAGGGAAGTGGGTCTAACGGTTCCGATGAGGGAGAAGCCCCCAGATACACCAAAAAGGGTTCTTACAACCAGCCTTTTTTAGGAAGAGGCCGTCGGGGGAGATGGCAACGCCAAACGCAGCGCAAACCCTACCGATCGGACCCCATATCCCAAGCCTATGCTCAAAGGAACCCACACAGCGACCAGACAACATCATCGTACCCCCAGGAGGGTCCTCAAACCCGATCCAAAACCAGATACGATCCGCAGTTATAAACATATCTCGATACCAACTCACTGATCATCAAGAGCAAGTCTTAAATTTGGGTCTCTCTTTCGTCCCCCACCAGAGACACGACCCGTTTCAAAGTCGAATTATGTTGACCAGATTCATCCGCAAACTGCAAATTAAACTATACTGTTCCACCAATGAGATTCCGGTTGATCACATTTCTGTTGTCAGGGCAAAATCTAAATGGATCCCCCCTGGTCCAGTGGACCCCAATATCAGTACATTTCACGACCTTATTATTAAGGATATGATCGCATTTGAAAATCATAAACATCATCCATTCATCAATTTCTCTCATGAAGACCGTCAAGCTCTCCGGTCCATAACAAACAACCCTTCCATAATTGTCAAACCCGCAGACAAGGGTGGTAGTATCATCATAATGGACCGTGATTATTATATTGACAAGTTAACGTCTCACCTTGCCGATTCCAAATATTATAGAAGTCTGGATGAAGATCCCACACAATCAGTATTCAACATGATTGATAGTTTACTGGACGAGAAAGTATCCCCTTTCTTAACACGGAAAGAAAGAAATTTCCTGTCGGTCCAACATCCACGTGTTCCATTGATGTATGGAGTCCCCAAAATCCATAAATCTGCAGTGGACCCTCCATTAAGACCTATAGTATCTAGTAATGGATCTCTTCTAGAACCTTTAGCTATTTTTCTCGACACTTTTTTGAAACCCCATGTCTTAAAAATGAGGTCATACATCCAGGACACCACATCAGTCCTCAAAATATTGGAACAATATTCTTCTTTGACAGATTCTGTCACACTTATCACAATGGATGTAGTATCACTGTACACTAATGTGTCTCACACCACAGCATTATTGACTATTGAAGAAATCCTCAAAAACAACATGGAGAGGTCAAGAATTCCATATTGGTTTATTTTTGAAATTGCAAAATTGGTTATCCAGCAAAATTATTTCTCATTCAATGATCGATTTTATCTTCAAACTCACGGTATAGCAATGGGCTCTTCTGCAGCCCCCTCCATTGCCAATCTAGTCATGGATAGACTAGAAAGACTTCATGTTTATCAATCAAGGTGGTTTGGGGCAGTATCCCTGTGGATCCGTTACATTGATGACCTGCTTATCATTTGGAGGGATCATAAAATACCTCTACAAGAATTTTTGGTCTGGATTAATACTGTAGACAGTGACCTCCAGTTCACCACTCATTACAGCACTACGCACATGACATTCTTAGACATTTCGCTTTCCATCCAAAATTCACATTTACACACATCCATTTATCGAAAAGACACAGAAAGAAATAATTTACTTAGATATCATAGCTTCCACCCCAGAGCATTCAAACATGGTTTACCAGTGAGCCAATTTTTTCGGCTCAGACGCCTGTGTTCCACAGATTATGATTTCAAACAACAAGCAGGCATTCTGGCAGAAAGATTCTTCACAAGGGGCTATCCGTATAATGCAGTGTACAAGGCATACAAAAGAGCATGGCATTCTCCTCGTGCAGCCCTGTTGAATTACAAAGTTCGAGAACCCGTAACCTCTGATATCTGTGTGCTTACCCACACAGATAAATCTTACCTCATAATGCAAAGTATCCAAAGACATTGGCATATCCTCCAATTACATCCGATCTTTGAGGAACCCCCCCTATTTGCATACCAGCGGAGTAAAAATCTACGAGATCAAATAGTACATGCATCTGTCAGCCAACGCATTAACACTGGATTTTCAGGTAACCATACAAGCTGTGGGAAATGTGATATGTGCTCGATCACAATAGAGGGTCCCTCCTGGCAACATCCGCGAACTGGTCATACATATTATAAAAGATCGATTACGAGCTGCGATTCCTCATGGGTAGTATACCTCATCCAATGCCCCTGTCAACTTTTTTACATAGGACGCACCCGCAGGAAAATTAAAACACGGCTGTTTGAGCATCGCAGCCGGCTCAATACAGTTACTTTGGAGGCGCCCATGGTAAATCACTGCACCCAGCTGGGACACAGCTTTGATCAGCTCCGATGGACCATCCTGGAACAAACTCTTTCTAACCCTCGAGGAGGTGATCGCGATCATCAACTAAATATCCGGGAACAGTGGTGGATCTACACATTGTCGGCACAATTCCCACTTGGTCTTAATGATTCTGTCGAGTGGTCTTCCCTCATTTAGCGTTTCCGACACGATATGTCAGCTGTTTTTGACGTCATTATCCTCTGTCTCCGCCCACGATGCTTTGATGTCACTATCTCCGCCCACGGTGGTAGGTATATAACCACCTAGGCAAGATGGCGGATCCTGCTGTCCGAACACATTTGCAGCCCGGTAGTGGAACTGGTTGGCAGAACTGGGAAATGTAGGTATTAAGTAGCCATGGTTGACATTTTGCCTTGGTCACTTTCTAACATATTTTTTTACATTTTAGTAATGGCATTGAGCGGCCCCTGAAGAAGGTTCTCCGAAACACGAGCCGTGTCGGGCCAGAGCCAGTGTTATACCCTATCTGCAACACCACGCTACGATAAGTAACAAAATAACCTACTGTTTATAACCCGCTGCATAGTAAACTGTTACATATTCACGGTTACACATCCAGTCTTTCTGTGAGACCAATGATTATAACGTGAAGACGGTGCAATAGTTTTCCTACATCACCGCAAGTTTTTCTAATAGTGGCAGTAGGGCTTGTGGTTGAACAGCCCGCCACATATATGAGGTCTCGTCAATTCACAATACTACTTTGGCAAAGTCTGTCGGCTCATATGATGTCTATTTAGAAATTTATATAGAGATTACATCATATCTTACAGTTCTTTAAAATAAAGGGGTTTAATGTAAGGCAGATAGATGACAAGGGCCTGTAACTCACTAACCCTGCGAGCTGAAGTGATAGCCAAAAGGAAAAGCACTTTCCATGTGAGAAATTTTAGGTCACAGGAGTGAAGAGGCTCAAATGGTGGTTTCATGAGCCGACCAAGAACCAGGTTAAGGTCCCAAGAACGGGCCGGAGGACGTAAAGGCGGTTTGATATGGAGCAAGCCCTTCAAAAAGCGTGTTACGAGGGTTTGTACTGATATAGGGACATCCCCGACACCTTTATGGAAGGTGGCTACCGCACTGACGTGCATTCTGATGGAAGATGTCTTGAGACCTGACTCTGACAGATGCCAGAGATAGTCCAAGAACTTTGGGATTGGACAGGAAAAGGGATCATGGGACTGAGAAGTGCACCATGATGTGTACCTTTTCCATTTATAGGAGTAAGAGTTTCTCGTGGAAGGCTTCCGTGAAGCAATCAAGACACAAGAAACAGGATCTGAAAGGTTGAGTGACTGAAGGATTAATCTTTCAACATCCATGCCGTCAGGGACAAGGCCTGAAGATTGGGAAGTCGGAGGCACCCATTGTTTTGAGTGATCAGAAGCGGGTCCTTTCCCAAGGGAATTTGTCTGCGGATGGAGAGATCCTGAAGTATGGGAACCCACACTTGGTGTGGCCAGTGAGGTGCTATCAGGATCATGGTTCCCTTGTCCTGACGTTGCTTCATGAGAGTCTTCGAGAGAAGAGGAAGTGGAGGGAATGCATAAAACAGACCGGTTGCCCATGAGAGGGAGAATGCATCTCTGGGCTGAGAGTGTTTGCTGCGAATGAGGGAGCAGTAATTGTCCACTTTGTGGTTCTGAGGGGACGCAAAGAGGTCTGTCTGAGGATATCCCCATTGTAGGAAGATGGAGTTCGCTACCAAGGGATTGAGAGACCACTCGTGCGGTTGGAAGACGCGACTCAGCTTGTCTGCCAGTACACTGTCCACTCCCGGCATGTAGGTGGCCCTGAGGTACATCGAGTGAGAGAGAGAGAGAGCTTCCGCCCATATCTGTGCAGCTTCCTGGCACAGAAGGAAGGAGCCTGTTCCTCCCTGCTTGTTGGTGTACCACATGGCCATCTGGTTGTCCGTCTGAATCAGGATAACCTGGTTTGACAGGCGATCCTGAAAAGCTCTGAGAGCATATCGCATTGCTCAAAGCTCCAGGAAATTTATTTGGTGTCTGGCTTCCTCTGGAGACCAAGATCCTTGTGTCTGTAGATTTGCCACGTGGGCTCCCCACCCGAGGTTGGAAGCATCGATGGTGAGAATGACTTGAGGATTTGGAATATGGAAAGGCAATCCCTGGAGGAGATTGCTTTGATTTCTCCACCAGGCAAGAGACAGACGGAGTGAGTCGGTGATGTGGACAATGGTTGACAGGGGCTGAAAAGCCTAAATCCATTGTGATCTGAGAGTCCAATGCATGAGTCTCATGGCCAAGCGGGCCTTTAGTGTGACATGGACTGAGGATGCCATGTGTCCCAGAAGGACGAGAAATTGGTGAGCTGTTGCAGTCTGCTGAGATTGCAACTGGTGAGCGAGAGACACAAGAGTTATCGCTCGTTGCCTAGGCAGAAAAGCTTTTGCCCACAAGGTGTCCAAGTATGCTCCAATGAACGACAAGGTTTGAGATGGGACTAAATAAGATTTCTCATAGTTGATGAGAAATCCTAGTGAAATTAGAGTGTGAAGAGTTAAATCCAGGGACAACTGAGCAGCTTGCTGAGTTGGGGCCCTGATCAACCAGTCGTCTAGGTAGGGGTAGACGTGAGCACCTTGGGTTCTGAGGAAAGCTGCGACAACTACGAGGCATTTGGTAAAGACTCGTGGTGAAGACGCCAGGCCGAACGGAAGCACTCGGTATTGATAGTGCTTGGGGCCTACTAAAAACCTGAGGTACTTGCGATGAGTTGGAGTTATTGCAATATGGGTGTATGCGTCCTGAAAGTCCAGAGAGCAGAGCCAGTCTCCTCTTTGAAGAAGAGGTAGAAGTGATCCCAAGGTTACAATCTTGAACTTTTCCCTCTGTAGGTACTTGTTGAGAGCACATAGGTCTAGGATTGGACGAACACCCCCCGATTTTTTGGGGATCAGAAAGTACCGGGAATAGAACCCTCAGCCTTGCTGTGAGTTTGGAACGGGTTCTATTGCTCCTGACTGGAGAAGAAGGGAAACCTCTTGATCCAGTAGAATGGAGTGGTTGGACATTCTCCATATCTGCAAAGGTGGGGAGTCCAGTGGTAAGGCTAGGGAGTTTAGATGGTAACCGTGAGCAATGATTGCCAATACTCATTGGTCGGATGTGATTGAATGCCACAGATTGTGGAAGTGGCACAATCAACCTCCCACTGCAATATGTGACAGAGGAATCTGGCTGCTGCTCTCCAAGCGAAAGTCAAAAACCTGAAGCAGGTCCTGGCTGGGAAGCTGCTTGTGGTTTTGTTTTCGAGCCTTGCGAGGCTGAGGTTTTAGGTAAGGTCTGGTAACACAAGACCTTGGTGGTGGCGGGTAGGCTTTCCTCAGATGGTAGAACGACTTCTTAGAGTCCTTCCTGAAGGGCTACTTTGAGGAGAAGTCGGAAGGTATTGAAGAGAGCTGTTTGAGGGTCTCATGATGGTCTTTTAATTCAGCTACCATCCATTGTATCTGTTCCCCGAACAGATTATCACCGATACATGGTAGGTTAGATAATCGGTCCTGTACTTATGGGTGAAGGTCAGAAGACTTGAGCCATGCCCATCGTCTTGCTGAGATAGCCGCTGCAGACACTCTATTAGAGGTGTCAAAAATGTCATAAGATGTTCGAATTTCATGTTTGCCTGCTTCAAATCCTTTGTTTAGAAGGGTTTGTAGCTGGTCTTGGAATTGTTCAGGTATGGACTCAGAGAAGTCCTGTATTTGCTTGAAAATGACCCTGTTATATTGGGTCATATAAAGCTGATAGGCAGCAATTCGGGAGATGAGCATGGCCCCTTGGAATACTCGTCTACCAATGTTGTCTAGGAATTTCTGTTCCTTGACAGGAGGGGTAGATGAATAAGGTTTTGACCTTTTTGCCCTCTTTTGTGCAGATTCCACCACAACTGAGTGGTGATCAAGCTGGGACTTTTGAAAGCCTGGGGCTGACTGAACTAAATAGGTATTTTGAGCCTTTCTGTGTACTGGAGCAATTGATCCAGGATTTTCCCAATTCTTCTTGAGAAGATCAAGAAGGACTTGATGAATAGGAATAGAGGTTATTACTTTGGGGGCATCCAGAAATTGGAGTAATTCCATCATCTGGGGCCTATCATCCTGCTCCGTCTGTAGTTGAAAAGGAACCAACTCAGACATTTCCTTAACAAAATTTATAAATGAAAGGTCTTCAGGAGGAGAACGCTTTCTACTCTCAGTGGGAGAGGGTGGTGAAGGTAAATCATCGGTGTCTGTTGAAGTATCATCACCCCAAGTGTCATAAGGATCAGCAGACTTTACTTTAGGATATGAAGGGGTGTGGATACCCGAGGGCCTCGGTCTAGGCTATGAGAAAATCAGAGGAATCGCCGGAGGCACTGATGATAGCATCGAAGGCACCGGTGCAGGCATCGAGGGCATCGATGGATGACTCAGTGGCGCCGACAAACTTATCGGCACCGATGGATGAATCAATGGCGAGGGACGTGTCGGCATCAATGGCTGAGGTAACACCCCCGATGCAGGGATACGGAATGGTGTTTCTCCTCCCAATGATCCTGTTAGAGGAGAGGGCATCGGAGCCATCGGAGACCCATGAACCATCGGTGAAAGGGCAGTCATCAGTGCCGCCATCCTGGCTAGCAGTAGTGCCAGCGCTGCTGGAATCAGGTCGATGGTGGGTCCCACAGTTGGTGCCGGTGTTGGTGCCGGAGGAACCTGGAGAAGTTGCATCGCCTTGTCGATGGCCTCCTGAACCAGCCGGTCCAGTTCTTCCCGGAGACCTCGAGCAAGCAGCCCCGGCTCTGAAACGGAAGAGGGAGGCAGAGGCATAGCTGGAGGGACCACCTTTACAGTCAGAATCGCGGCTCCCAAATCCCGATCGGGTGAGGGTTGCCTCGGTGACCTGATCGCAGGAATGGTGGGTGCCTTTCCTGGATGGGGCTTCTTCTGCAGCGGCTCGGACATTGGCGAGGTCAATGATTTTGCTCCCTCAGTGGTCCGAGTCTTACGATGATGATGGCGATGTTTTTCCCTGCGATTCCCTCGATCCTGAGGGGGAGTAGAGGGTGTCGATGGCCGCGAAGACATCGATGGCGGCCGGTCACCGGTTGGTGGTCGATGCTGACGCGAAGTCGATGGTGCCGGTTCCGATGACTTCGATGCTATGGTCGGAGTCAGGGTTTGAGCACGGAAGAGGAGTTCCATCTTCTCCATTCTGGTTTTGCGACCTTTAGGTGTCATAAGGGCACATTTGATGCAAGTCAGGACATCATGCTCATGGCCTAAGCACATTACACAGACTCCATGGGGGGTCTGTGTAAGACATGGTGCGAGAACAGTCCGGGCACTGACAGAACCCTGACGCCATGGCCATTGAAAAAAATTGAGCCGTGGTAAGGTCGACGGCCGAAGGCCAAACTCGACGGTAATCAACGGAAAACGGATAAAAACTTACCGGAGTACCGCGTTCAGTGAAAAGTTAGAGGAGGGACCCCTGTGGGGCAAATTAACTTTAGATAATTTCGTGAGGAAAATTCCTGTCAGGAATCTCTTCAGAGCTCCTTTACCACAAGGCTACTGCTGCGCAGAAAAAAAGAAGACTGAAGGGGGACCCCTGCTGGCTGCAGGTTTAGTGCCATGCTGGGCATGCCCAGTAGGGGCCAGTCAAAGTTCTGGAAACTTTGACAGAAGTTTTCCGTGATTGGGCTCCATCCTGATGATGTCACCCATATGTGAGGATTACCATCCTGCTTGTCCTGTGAGAAAACTCTGTCTGCTGGCAGGGAGGTTCTGGTTCATGCAGCCAAAGTTCCACTTACGGGATCTCATCATTCCTTGGGGAAAGTAAATGTATTCATGACCTTGGGTATTGATACCAAGACCAGAATGTTGAGCAGTTGGTTTCGAGATCAGGCCAACCCTGCCCTGGTACCCCTCGGGTTGCCAGATCAGAAAAGAAATCCAGTTTCTACAGAGGTTTGCACTTGCAGTATCCCTGCTTTCTGTTTCTTGGTGGATTTTTTTCCCAGGAGGTTCACTTTCAGTTTTGGCTGTTCCTATCATGCTGAGAGATCTAACCTGGGGGGTACCTCCTTACTGGAATCAGCAGTGAATTGTTTGGTTGGGGTTGATAAATTCTATCCTAGGTGTTTTTTTTATCCCTGCAGTCCCAGGGTCTGCCTCTTTGTGTTCTTTGCTCCTTCTGACTTCTGGCTGGAATGTTGGGGTGGGGGGGGAGGGAAGCTAGGGCATTTGTGGTATATCTTAGTATGTACCATCAGGGATCGGTATACCACCTTTTTCCTGTACTTCTCCAAGTTCTGGCAGTACTGCCTTTTAGGGATGTGAATCGTTATTTGACAATTTAAAAAAATCGTCAGATATTTTCAAATCGTCAAAAATCGTTAGAGTCGCGATACAATAGAAATTCCCCCGATTTATCGTGAAAAATCGTAAATCGGGGGAGGGCGGGAAAACCGGCACACCAAAACAACCCCTAAACCCACCCCGACCCTTTAAAACAAATCCCCCACCCTCCCGAACCCCCCCAAAATGTTTTAAATTACCTGGTGGTCCAGTGGGGGGGTCCCGGCGTGATCTCCCGCTCTCGGGCCATCGGCGCCATTTTGGCTGCCACTAATATAAATGGCACCGATGGCCGGATAAAAAAAAAAAACCCCACCTGACCCTTTAAAATGACCCCCTTAGCCTCCCCCCCTCCCGACCCCCCCCCAAAAAAAACCTTTTAAAATTACCTGGTGGTCCAGCGGGGGTGTGGGGAGCGATCTCCCGCTCTCGGGCCATCGGCTGCCACTAATAAAAGTGGTGCCAATGGCCCTTTGCCCTTATCATGTGACAGGGTATCCGTGCCATTGGCCGGCCCCTGTCACATGGTAGGAGCACTGGATGGCCGGCGCTGGACCCCCAGGGACTTTTGGCCAGTTTGGGGGGGCCTCCTGACCGCCACAAGACTTGCCAAAAGTCCAGAGGGGGTCCGGGAGCGACCTCCTGCCCTCGGGCCGTATTGCCAGTATTCAAAATGGCGCCCATGCTACCTTTGCCCTCACTATGTCACAGGGGCCAACGGCCGGCCCCTGTGACATAATGAGGGCAAAGGCTAGCGACTGCCAGTACTGAAAATGGCACCGGCGCTAGCCTTTGCCCTCACTATGTCACAGGGGCCGACCGTCGGCCCCTATGACATAGTGAGGGAGAAGGTAGCGCCGGCGCCATTTTGAATACTGGTAATATGGCCAGAGTGCAGGAGATCGCTCCTGGACCCCCTGGACTTTTGGCAAGTCTTGTGGGGGTCAGGAGGCCCCCCCAAGCTGGCCAAAAGTCCCTGGGGGTCAAGCGGGGGTCCGGGAACTATCTCCTGCACTCAGGCCGTATTGCCAGTATTCAAAATGGCGCCGGCACTACCTTTGCCCTGTCACATGGTAAGGGCAAAGGGCCATCGGCGCCATTTTTATTAACGCAGCCGATGGCCTGAGAGCGGGAGATCGCTCCCCGTGCTCCTGCTGGACCACCAGGTAATTTAAAAACCTTTTGGGGGTTTGGGAGGGTGGGGGAGGGTTTTTTGATTATCGGATCGGGCGCAGCCGATAATCAAAACTCAAATCGGGCTGGACGATAAAATTTTTAAGATTTGGATCGGAATCGGAACCGATCAGATTCCGGTTCCGATTCACATCTCTACTGCCTTTAGCTTTTCAAACTTCACTAGGTTGACCAAAGTGCCTCCGTGCTCACCTGAGCTATCCTGTGGACAGGATGAATAGGCCTACCCTTTGCAGGATAGAACATGGGTGGGCTTCAGGCCTAGTTGAAATCTCTAATCTGAGGTTTTTAGGCTAGTGATCCCATTTCAGGAATTGCCGTTCATCCCCTGAAACTCTTGATGACTGTCCCGGGTGGTCAGATCTGTTTGGTACATTGGCAGGTAAGGTCTGCCATAGACCTCACCACTGTTGCTGCTTCTTCTTCCAAGTGTTGCTTGGGATTTTCTGCCCATTGTGTTTATCAGCCAATCATTGGGCATGCTTCTGATAATGCATTCTTTCCTTCAGACGCTAATGGCCCTCAGTTTCTTTCTGGAGGGCTTTCTGGCCCCAGCTGGTTTTTCATTGTCTTGTGACACTGAAGGAAACTGTGCAGTCTTTGTCCAAGATTTCTTCTCTTGGTTGATTCTCTAGGCTTTTTTTCTGTATCAAGGAGGATCTAGACCTACTTTGCTCAACAAGGTTCGCTGATCCAAAATTCTGACTATAATAGTCCCATGAGTCAAAATATGCTTCTCACTGGACTCCACTTCACTCCCCTGCCTTAGGTGCCTCTGTTAAGCATTGGGGTATTTGTATTTCAGTCTGTTCTATGGTTTTATTTTGTAGAACCCAATTCTTTTCCTTCTTAGAGCCATTTTTGGGTTGGCTGCCTGACAGGCAAATGGGAGAAAGGTGGCGCTTTCAGCACTGTGGCATTCCCTGCTTTGTCCTGCATGGGTAGCCTATAGCTTGGTAATCAGCTATGTGTGAGGACTGCCATCCTGCTTGTCCTCAGAGAAAATAGAGTTGCTTACCTGTAACAAGTGTTCACTGAGGACAGTAGAATACAAGTCATGAAACCTACCCTGGGAGTTGGTTTCTCCATGTATTAGCTCTATCATAGACTAAGAAACTCTGCCTAGAGGCAGGGTGATAACTACAGCTGCACATGCTCAATAGGGCATGTTTGAAAGCTCTAGAATCTTTGAGATTAAAGTTCTGGGCCACTCTCCATCTGATGTCACTCATTTGTGAGATTTGAAATGCTGCTGTCCTCAGAGAACACCTGTTATAGGTAAGCAACTCTTCTTTATCAATAGTTGAACAAACTTAACTGAGGCTTGTTAATTTCACATATCAAATCCATTCTTCGACTTTATTAATATTCTATACTCTCAGCTGGAGAACCTGCCGAACACTGTCAGCATTTCGACATATGTACATCTGCTTAAGGGGCCAGGGAAAATAAATGCAGTAGTGTGTTTCATTAAAAAATGGCCACCCAGCTTCTTCACTGATGGATGTGGTGGTGGCGGTGCTGACAGTGGAAGGAAGGCATCTTAGTCCATCTATTTCTGGACAGTTGGCCAATATGCATGATGTCATGCCAGGAGAGCTTTACTGTTGAACAGACAGTTATTGAATTGTTTCAGGAACTGGGTTTGGTAGTCAACCTTTTCCATACATAGCCTACAGCTATTGCAATCCCTGGTACAACTGTGTCTTTGGTTCAAAACAGATCAGGCCAGATGTTCCTTCTAGAACAGCAATTTTAAAGGAAGGGAAAGCAAATTCTGTTTGCAGATGCCAAATCACCCAACATGGTCTTATTTTCAGTGTCTAAGTTCCAAGGTAACAACCCTGAACTTGGTTATGGGGGGCCAGAGCACATAAACAACCTCTTCAGAAGGCATTCTTCTCTTGGTGAAATCCCATAATTACGTGGTATGTTTGTTTCTTCCTCGACTGTTCAGCTAGAGAGTGCAATGGTGGTTTGAAAACTGAGCATGTGGCCAAAGGGATGGAATTAGTACCACCAGTTTGGAGAGGGAGGACTATGAATGTGAGTCTTCAGGATGTGGGTGGGAGGCTTACTGGCAGGGGCTGGTGGCTCAGAAAGAGAGAGTTGGTCCATTAATCATCTGGAAGCTCGAGCCTTTAAGTTGGCGCTCCTAGAGTTTTTGACTCAGGTTTCTCTGGAGATATATATTCTTCGGCCGGGGACAGAAGAGCAGCTGTGTGCCCTGTAAGCAGCTCATATCATGAGCACAGGTGACGAGCAAGCAGATTGTCTCAGTTGTCATGCTTGGACCCAGGGGAATGGTGTCTGTTGGACAAAGAGGGAGAAGATAATGTATAAGCCAATTATCTCAGTTGTCACATACTGGATCCAGGAGAGTGATGTCTCTCTGATGAGGCTTCAACCTCTTTGTTAACAGGTGGGGTCGACCATTCATGGATTTGATGGCAATAGGCAAAAATGTGATGGTTTGCTAGTTCTTCAGTCGCAGGAGAAATCAGAAGTCCTCTGGGATTGATGCCCTAATACAGCAATGGCCGAGAGCGGAGACCCTAAATGTGTATCTCTCTTGACCCATGAAAGGCAAAGTGCTTCAAAAGATTCTCTTCCTTCTGGTAGCTCCAAATTGGCCCTGGCAGCCATAGTATGACAATCTATTATGTCTGTTATGCGAAAGTCTTCTTAGTTTCCTCCCTCTTGGGAGTTTACTTTGCCATAGTTCAGTGTCTCATGAGGATCCAACTTGACTCTGTCTTACAGTTTGGCTCTTGAAAGGGCGCATATGATAAAGAAAGGTTATTCGCCAGTTATAGTCTCTACGCTTTCCCCTTACCATGTGATAGGGTATCCGTGCCATTGGCCGGCCCCTGTCACATGGTAGGAGCACTGGCTGGCCAGCGCCATCTTTAAAGATGGCTGCCGCCGTATTTAAAGATGGCCGCCGCCGTTGTAAAGATGGCCGCCACCATCTTTAAAGATGGCGCCGGCCATCCAGTGCTCCTACCATGTGACAGGAGCCGGCCAATGGCACGGATACCCTGTCACATGGTAAGGGCAAAGGGCCATCGGCGCCATCTTTATGAGTGGCAGCCGATCGCTCCCGGGACCACCAGTAGAGCACCAAGTAATTTTTAAAATGTTTTGGGGGGCTCAGGAGGGTGGGGGAAGCTATGGGGTTGTTTTAAAGGGTCGGGTGGGTTGTTTTTTTTATCGGGCCATTGGCGCCATTTTTGAGTGGCAGCCAAAATAGCGCCGATGGCCCGAGAGCGGGAGATCGGTCCCCGCGCCCCCACTGGACCACCAGGTAATCGTAAAATGTTTTGGGGGGGTTCGGGAGGGTGGGAGAAGGTAAGGGGTTAATTTTAAAGGGTCGGGCCTCACTAAAAAAAAAAATAATGATGTGAATCGGAACCAATTCCGATTCACATCACCCACATCACCCACGATCAGATTGTTTTCCCCCCTCTAGCCGAACCCGATCACTAAGACGATCGGGCACACGATTCACATCTCTAATGGCCTGGCCTGACTGCCCTAGAGGAAAGGAAATTATCAGCTAAGTAGTAATTTCACCTTTCTTAATATTTGGCAAGCCCAATCCATCTTTTTTCTTCCTTAAAATATAGCAATTAAGTCTAAACCTTGGTCTCTTTTTCACAAAGAAAAGTACATATACCTTATCTAACTAGCAAAAGATCTTAGAGGGAATCATGTTCCATTTTAAATAAAAATGGCCAATTAGGTGTTTATATCCAACATCTCTTGTGTATGCCTATGATACCAGCATTTGTTGAAAATAAATTGCCCTTGCACATAGCTCCAGCTCTTAATTTTATTTGAATGTAATTAACTTGGACCTTTCTTCTCCATCTTTTTCAACTACAGACAGACAAAACAATCCTCTCTTTCATTAAAACTGCAAATAAGAAATCAGCCGTCAATGGTAAGTTTTCTAAAGCTTGATGTTTATAAAACAAATCAGATGCCTTTGTCTAAAACAGGATTCCCCACATTTTTCAAGTAAAGGGCCACAGAAGAACTTTCAAAACATCAAGAGGGCTGGGAGGGAGGGGAGGGGAGGGGTAGGACAGGCAGTCCCCCTCACAATTTGCCATTTGCTGAATGAGGGGAAGATGGGGAGAAGGGAGGAAGTATGTCCTATCAGAGTTTGCTGAGACGGGGTCTGGCCCTTTCAATGATTTCAAATGCTGGGAAAAGGAGGGGACAGGGTTTTCGGGCGTGTAGCCAGTAATAATAATTTAGATTTCGTGGCAGTTGGCAATCCTTCTTCACCCCCAGAAAACATGTGTACGTGTGTGTGTGTGTGTGTCCCTTCCCTCCATCTCATTCACTCCATTCCCTTTCCCTCCCTTGACACACACTGACCTCACTCCCTTTCCTTCCCTCTCATTCCTTCACCTCTTTTCCCTTCCCTCACCCCTCTCATTCACTCCCTTATCCTTCCCTTCATACACTCCTCTGTCACAACCTTTACCTCCCTTTTCCCTTCCCTTCACTTTCTTCCCTCTCTCACCCCCTCATTCACACCCCTCCCCCTCTTCTCTCCCCCTCATTCACTCCTTGCCCTCACACTTTCCACCCCTGTCATTCACTCCTTTCTCCTCCCTCAGTCCTCCTCCTTCATCTTTTCCCTTCACTCTCATTCCCTCTCTCCTATCTCCCTGCCCTGCCACCCCTCTCAGCCACTCCCTTCTCACTCTCCCTCCTAGTCTACCCTCTCATTCACCCCTTTTCCTCCTTTCACTTCACCATTTCCTCTCAGTCACTCCCATCCCTCTCATTCCCTCCCCCACCCTCTGGTCAGGTCACTCTCACCCCTTGTATTCACTCCCTTCCCCTCCTTTTCCTTCTCTCTCATTCCTCTTTATCATCTCCTCCCTTCCCCTCACTCACTCCCATGCAGTGATTTCCTTCGGTGGCTTTCCAACCAGGCGGGGCCAGTCCCATCGCTACTTCTCATGCCATTGGCATGGAATCCCCGCCAGTGACTTTCCTCTGGGGCTGGTCCCATTGCTTCTCATGCTGGCAGGACATGGCCTCCCCACAAGCATCTTTCTTCCTGGGATGGTCTCGCCCCTTTTTCTCATGCTGACAGAGCCTGACTGACTTCCCCATCAGTGGTTTTCTTCAGTGATGCCATTCTCCAGTGTCTTCTGACACTGGTGGGGCTTGGCCTCTCTGCTAACAGTTTCTTTCAGCAGCGCCATCATACTGCCTCCTCTCAGGCTAGTGGGACCTGGGTAACCACTCAGCTTTCATGTTCCCACCATGCATTACAAAAAAAAAGAAACCTCTCTGCAGGCCAGGTATAATTGCACCAAGAAAATGCATGGAGGGACAGCAAAACAAGATCAGTGGGTCAGGTCAACCCATGGGCTGTAGTTTGGGGACCTCTGCTGAAAAGTATTGATGCTGAAGTTATGTTTCTTGAGGATTGTTGCCATGGAAAGAACAAGTACTGTGATAGTCATACATATAAAAAGGGTAATTTCATCTAACTATATCTACAGCCACATACAAATTATGGGGTAGATTTTCAGAGCCCTGCTCGCCTAAATCCGCCCAAAACCGGGCGGATTTAGGCGAGCAGGGCCCTGCGCGCCGGGAAGCCTATTTTACATAGGCCTCCCGGCGCGCGCAGAGCCCCGGGACTCGCGTAAGTCCCGGGTTCTCGGAGGGGGGCGTGTCGGGGGCGTGTCGGGGGGGCGGGCCCGGTCGTCGCGGCATTCCGGGGGCGTGTCGGCAGCGTTTTGGGGGCGGGTACGGGGCGTGGCTACGGCCCGGGGGCGTGGCCGCGCCCTCCGTACCCGCCCCCAGGTCGCGGCCCGGCGCGCAGCAGGCCCGCTGGCGCGCGGGGATTTACGTCTCCCTCCGGGAGGCGTAAATCCCCCGACAAAGGTAAGGGGGGGATGTAGACAGGGCCGGGCGGGTGGGTTAGGTAGGGGAAGGGAGGGGAAGGTGAGGGGAGGGCAAAGGAAAGTTCCCTCCAAGGCCGCTCCGATTTCGGAGCGGCCTTGGAGGGAACGGGGGGAGGCAGCGCGGCTCGGCGCGCGCAGGCTATACAAAATCGATAGCCTTGCGCGCGCCGATCCAGGATTTTAGTGGATACGCGCGGCTCCGCGCGTATCTACTAAAATCCAGCGTACTTTTGTTTGCGCCTGGAGCGCAAACAAAAGTAGGCTGTTCGCGCTCGTCTGAAAATCTACCCCTATACCTATAGGGGTAGATTTTAAGAGGCGCGCGAACAGCCTACTTTTGCTTGCGCATCAGACTCAAGCAAAAGTACGCTGGATTTTAGTAGATACGCGCGGAGCCGCGCGTATCCACTAAAATCCTGGATCGGCGCGCGCAAGGCTATCGATTTTGTATAGCCTGCGCGCGCCGAGCCGCGCTGCCTCCCCCCGTTCCCTCCAAGGCCGCTCCGAAATCGGAGCGGCCTTGGAGGGAACTTTCCTTTGCCCTCCCCTCACCTTCCCCTCCCTTCCCCTACCTAACCCACCCGCCCGGCCCTGTCTACATCCCCCCCTTACCTTTGTCGGGGGATTTACGCCTCCCGGAGGGAGACGTAAATCCCCGCGCGCCAGCGGGCCTGCTGCGCGCCGGGCCGCGACCCGGGGGCGGGGACGGAGGGCGCGGCCACCCCCCCGGGCCGTAGCCACGCCCCGTACCCGCCCCCAAAACGCGGCCGACACGCCCCCGAAACGCCGCGTCGACCGGGCCCGCCCCCCGACACGCCCCCGACACGCCCCCCTCCGAAAACCCCGGGACGTACGCGAGTCCTGGGGTCTGCGCGCGCCGGTAGGCCTATGTAAAATAGGCTTACCGGCGCGCAGGGCCCTGCTCGCCTAAATCCGCCCGGTTTTGGGCGGATTTAGGCGAGCAGGGCGCTGAAAATCCGCCCCATAATATACAAACCTAATTATAAACAGACACATTATTGCATGATTATCTATCTATCTATCTATCTTATATATATAGAGAGAGAGAGAGGGAGAGAGAGATATAACTCAAAAGAAATAAATTTACTATAAGTAGTTTTCAAAATTTATGTTCTTTGTATTGTGATGGATGGACAGATGAGACTCTAGTCCCTGCGCTTTAAAAAAAAAAGAAAAAAAAAAGAGCAAATCAATTACTGCCCAAAGCCTAGCTCACTTCCAAAGACATAATTTTCAGACTGTTTTGCATAGAATATACAATGCCTCATATTATGCCACATGTTTGTTTTTTTATATTGGACTTTACCTATACCTCATCAATATTATCAATAATGATGACTCTGTTGTGGTAAAGGGTGGTGGGAGGACTGGATTAAAAGGGGGAAATTTGTTTTTGCAAAATGGTATGTTCAAGTTGTCTAATTGTAACTTTTTTCTATGTGCAGGAGGTTAATAAAAAAGAGCAAACCTATACATTTCCCCTGATCAACGTTGTTTGGTCAAAACAGCATGCATTAAAGTGGTTGCTTGCAAGAACTACAATTCCCAGAAGCTCTAGCAGCCAGCTCCTAGGAGGATTTGATTAGGGAGCAGCTGGAGGCAGAATGGAGTCACCTACATTTTTAGCAGTGGGTTGGGAGGTGAAATAAATGAGGTAGCCTGGTGTTTGCTAGAGAGAAGAGGAGAGCAAGAGAAGAGAAGAGAAGTAACAACTGCCTCAAAGGAATGAGGTTGATGAGGAGGCATGAACAGAGCCAGGGGGACCTGCCTGCACTCTAAGCTAAATCCATATCATGGCCTGCTCTAAAGAGACATTCCACTGCACTCAGGTAGGCCAATCCACACAAGTGGGTTATGCACCTCAACCAGCAGATGGAGACAGAGTAAAGCTGACGTCATGGACATATAGCTTTGCCTTAACATCAGCCCACCAGTATTCTCCATCTCCAGCAGATGTTGAACATGCATTTTCCTACTGGGGATTGCCTGTAGTAAAAAATATATAGAAGATAGCAGAAGATTTTAAAGCACCCTTGAGCTCCTGAGGTGACACTAGTGGGTCCCTCCCTCATTTGAGTGTCTTGAATCCAACAACCTAATCTGGTGTGGATTTTAAAAAAACCCAAAACAAACAAATTAGCAGTGGAATGATGAAGGTTTGTGCCCTCTGCCCCCATAGCCAGAGACCTGTTCAATCTCTTAGCCACAGAGACCTGAGTTCAGGTAAAGGAAAATTTGAAAATAAAACTCAGAATAGGGAGGCTCTATTTCTTCCCTTTCTTACTGGGTCTCCTTCACCTTGGTGTGATTGATCAGCATTTTTCCCCTTCTTCCCTCTCACTTCTCTGGGGAGTTAAAAACATAAGAACATAAGAGCTTGCCAGACTGGGTCAGACCAAGTGTCCATCAAGCCCAGCATCCTGTTTCCAACAGTGGCCACAAATACCTAGCAAGTACTCAAATACTAAGTAGATCCCATAGCAGTGGCTATTCCTTAAGTCAACTTGATAAATAGCAGTTAATGGATTCCTCCTCCAAGAACTTATCCAAACCTTTTTTAAACCCAGCTACATTAACTGTACTAACCATATCTTCTGGCAACAAATTCCAGAGCTTAATTGTGCATTGAGTGAAAAATAATTTTCTCTGATTAGTTTGAAATGTGCTACTTGATAATTTCAAGGAATGTCCCCTAGTCCTTCTATTTATTTATTTATTTATTTTATTTGTCGGTTTTTATATATTGTTATTTGGAGCAAGCCTTTGCAATGGTTTACAGTGATAACAACAGATTACATCAAACAGTAAAAAACTGGTTCTATTATCTGAAAGAGTAAATAACTGATTTACATTTACCCATTCTAGACCTCTCATGACTTTAAAGACCTCTATCATATCTCCATCTATCATATCCACTCCTCAGTGAGGAGCAGAGGCAGTGCAATCTCTGTGGGTTGAACAGCCGTTGGCTAGGCCCTGCTCTTCAGGCTTGGTTTTCTTCAGTTGCGTGGTAGGCACAAATGTACACTCGATTTTATAACATGCGTGCTCTGCCGCGCGCATGTTATAAAATCCGGGGTTGGCGCACGCAAGGGGGTGCACACTTGTGCACCTTGCGCACGCCGAGCCCTAGGGGAGCCCCGATGGCTTTCCCTGTTCCCTCCGAGGCCGCTCCAAAATTGGAGCGGCCTCGGAGAGAACTTTCTTTTTGCTCTCCCTCACCTTCCCCTCTCTTCCCCTATCTAAACCACCCCCAGCTCTACTTAAATTCCCCCCCTGTGCTGGAGGAGTCTGGACCGCTCCCAGACCGCCGCCCTGCCCCCTTCCCGCCCCTTTTTCAAAGCCCCAGGACATATGCGTGTCCTGGGGCTTGCGCGCGCCGCCGAGCCTTTCCAAAATAGGCTCGGTGCACGCAGGGAGGGTTTTAAAGGGTTACCCTATAACGTGGTGCTCTATATTTATGAGCGTATATATGCACCAGGTTTCCCATGTGAGTTCTTCAGTGGCCTTACTGTGAGTGCATAATTTTGCGCGTACCCTATTGTAGGCACTGGTGTCAAAGAAATCTAAGCACTTAGCGATCTGTTTGGCTTCCCATATCAGGGCAATACAGCCAGGGCTTTCTCTGTCAGAGCTGTCTGAATGTTCAAGGGAATTTGCCTTCTACTGATTTTGCCAACTTTGGTCCATCTCCTCGGCCTGAGGGAAGTGAGACCGAAGGCTACACAAAGGGGTGTCTCCTTCTTGTTTATCCCCAATGATAGCGATGTTTTCAGGAGTGGTCCAGTCAGAGAATGTCCATTTTCGGCCTATGGGACCCGGTATGGACCAGTCTTCCTTTCCCTGGGTAGAGTTTTTCCAGGGTTTTCAGACTTTTTTTGCAAGGTCACCCAGCAGAAACAATGATCCCTTGTAAGTTGGGTTCATGTACTCGAGGCTCCCACTTGTCAGCTACTGCATGCAAGTGCCATGATGAAGCTGTTCCTGATGATATTCATGACAAAATGAATAAGGATACATCGGATAATTCTGTTGGGGATTTGAATTTCTCCACTTTGGAAGAGGAGGAAATTCCTCTGGATTTAGAGCCACATAAGACTCTGCACTTATTCTTTCACAGAGATCAGTTGCTATGTCTGTTTTCTTAGACTCTGAAGATGTTTGGTGTGACTGGGGGTGACTCTTCAAGTGTGCAGAAGAAGAACCCCATATTGATCACCTGGCACAAAGCAGCAGGTTTCTTTCCCCTCTTGAATGCGATTCAAGAGTTGATTGACCTTGTATTGAGTGCTCCAGAGGCAAGATTTAAAGGGGGTGTGCTTTGGTAGGTCTGTACCCTTGGAATCCAAAGGCAAGGGAACAGTTACATTTCCCCAAAGGTGAATGCACTGGTGTGTTCTGTTACCAAGTAGTCCACCATTCCAATAGATGGACAGGAAGTCCTAAACTTAGGATAGGAAACTGATGCTCAGGATAGCTCAGGATAGGAAATTGATGCTATCCTTAAGCAGCCTTTGAGGCCATGACAATGAATTTACAAATTGCTTCTTAAGAACATAAGAATATGACATACTGGGTCAGACCAAGGGTCCATCAAGCCCAGCATCCTGTTTCCAACAGTGGCCAATCCAGACCATAAGAACATGGCAAGTACCCAAAAACTAAGTCTATTCCATGTTACCGTTGCTAGTAATAGCAGTGGCTATTAGAGATGTGAATCGTGTCATCGATCGTCTTAACGATCGATTTTGGCTTGGGGGGGGGGAGGGAATCGGATCGTCGCGGTTTTAGGTTTGTAAATATCGTTTAAATCGTGTTTTAGTGTGCCGGGAAAACCGGCACACTAAAACAACCCTAAACCCACCCCGACCCTTTAAAATAAATCCCCCACCCTCCCGAACCCCCCCCCAAAATGCCTTAAATTACCTGGGGTCCGGAGGGGGGGGGGTCCCAGTGTGATCTTTTACTCTCAGGCCTCCGGTGCGTTGTAGAAATGGTGCCGGCGCTACCTTTGCCCTGTCATATGACAGGGCAAAGGTAGCACCGGCGCCATTTTGTTTTTTGTCCCCCGACGTCAGGAGCGTAGGAGATCGCTCCCGGACCCCCGCTGGACCCCCAGGGACTTTTGGCCAGCTTGGGGGGGCCTCCTGACCCCCACAAGACTTGCCAAAAGTCCAGCGGGGGTCCGGGAACGACCTCCTGCAGTCGAATCGTGTTGCCGTACGGCCGGCGCCATTTTGCCGTGCCACAAAATGGCGCCGTATGGCACAAAATGGCGCCGGCCGTACGGCAACACGATTCGACTGCAGGAGGTCATTCCTGGACCCCTGCTGGACTTTTGGCAAGTCTTGTGGGGTCAGGAGCCCCCCCCCAAAGCTGGCCAAAAGTCCCTGGGGGTCCAGCGGGGGTCCGGGAACGACCTCCTGCAGTCGAATCGTGTTGCCGTCCGGCCGGCGCCATTTTGCGCAAAATGGCGCCGGCCGTACGGCAACACGATTCGACTGCAGGAGGTCATTCCCGGACCCCTGCTGGACTTTTGGCAAGTCTTGTGGGGGTCAGAAGGCCCCCCCAAGCTGGCCAAAAGTCCCTGGGGGTCCAGCGAGGGTCCGGGAACGACCTCCTGCAGTCGAATCGTGTTGCCGTATGCTGGACCCCCGCTGGACCCTGGGGGTCCAGTGGGGGTCTGGGAGCGATCTTCTGCGCTCTTGACGTCGGGGGACAGGAACCGAAATAGCGCCGGCGCCATTAACGCACACGTGGCCCGAGAGTGGAAGATCACACCGGGATCTCCCCACTGGACCCCAGGTAATTTAAAGCATTTTGGGGGGGTTCGGGAGGGTGGGGGATTTATTTTAAAGGGTCGGGGTGGGTTTTAGGGTTGTTTTAGTGTGCCAGTTTTTCCGCCCTCCCCCTTCCCCTCCCCCCGATTTACGATTTTTGACGATAAATCGGGGGAATTCCTATTATATATCGCCTCTAACGATTTTTGACGATTTAAATATATCGGACGATATTTTAAATCGTTAAAAAACGATTCAGATTCCTAGTGGCTATTTTCTAAGTCAACTTAATTAATAGCAGGTAAAACTTCCAAGAACTTATCCAATCCTTTTTTAAACACAGCTATACTAACTGCACTAACCACATCCTCTAGCAACAAATTCCAGAGTTTAATTGTGCATTGAGTAAAAAGAACTTTCTCCGATTAGTTTTAAATGTGCCACATGCTAACTTCATGGAGTGCCCCCTAGTCTTTCTATTATCCGAAAGAGTAAATAACCGATTCAAATCTACCCGTTCTAGACCTCTCATGATTTTAAACACCTCTATCATATCCCCCCTCAGCCGTCTCTTCTCCAAGCTGAAAAGTCCCAGCCTCTTTAGCATTTCCTCATAGGGGAGTTGTTCCATTCCCTTTATCATTTTGGTAGCCCTTCTCTGTACCTTCTCCATCGCAATTATATCTTTTTTGAGATGCGGTGACCAGAATTGTGCACAGTATTCAAGGTGCGGTCTCACCATGGAGCGATACAGAGGCATTATGACATTTTTCGTTTTATTCACCATTCCCTTTCTAATAATTTCCAACATTCTATTTGCTTTTTTGACTGCCGCAGCACACTGAACCAACAATTTTAATGTGTTATCCACTATGATGCCTAGATTTCTCTCTTGGGTTGTAGCATCTAATACGGAACCTAACATTGTGTAATTATAGCATGGGTTATTTTTCCCTATATGCATCACCTTGCACTTATCCACATTAAATTTCATCTGCCATTTGGATGCCCAATTTTCCAGTCTCACAAGGTCTTCCTGCAATTTATCACAATCTGCTTGTGTTTTAACTACTCTGAACAATTTTGTATCATCTGCAAATTTGATTATCTCACTCGTCGTATTTCTTTCCAGATCATTTATAAATATATTGAAAAGTAAGGGTCCCAATACAGATCCCTGAGGTAATCCACTGACCACTCCCTTCCACTGAGAAAATTGTTGCTCCCTTGTGGCTCAGGTTAGTCGGCATCTCTCTCATGAATCTGAGGGAATGGGGTCGAATAGCAGAGCAGCCTTCTTAGCTGATGTGTGATGTGATTTGGTTTAAACTGCCTGCAGAAGATTGGCTTCCATGATAATTGCTAGACGACTGTAACTGTGGAATTGGTCAGTGGACACAATTTTCAAATCCAATCTCACAAGGTTACCCTTTAAGGGTTCTCTTTTATTCAGCAGTGAGTTGGAAAATGGCACAAAGATGGGGGTGAATCCCAGGTCCCTTGTTTACTGGAGGATAAAAAGCCAGCTTTGCATCCCTTTGGGGCAAGACGTCATTCTAGAGATTATAGGTGCTTTTGTCCTTATAGAGGAGCGTCTAACTCCAAAGCCTTGTCCCTTTGTAAATATCAGTCATTTCAGCCCAGAAAGCTTCGGAAGGATGCGGGCTCTGGGACTGGAGCCTATTGCTCTTCACAGGAGATAGGCAGGCATCTATCTCGTTTTTATTAGAAATGGGTCCAGATGACATCAGACCAATGGGTCCTGGAAGTGATAAGGGATGGCTATGCTCTAGAGTTTCTTTGCATTCCTCCAGATGCCTTCATGGTTTCCCCATGCAACTCTCTCCAGAAGAGAGTGGCAGAAGAGATTAAAGAGGCTGTTGGACTTGAAGGCCTTAATTCCTGTTCCCGAATTACAAGAAAATATGGGCCATTATTCCCTTTATTCTGATGTATCCAAAAAGGAGAGGTCCTTTCAGCCCATCCTGGATCTCAAAGGAGAAAATCGGCATTTGTGGGTAACATTTTTTAATTGAAACCATGCGCTCTGTAGTAATGGGAGTACAGTCAGGGGAGTTTGCAAAGTCTCTGGATCTGACAGAGTCATATTTGCATATCCCATTCACTGGGAACATCAACAAATCCTGCGTTTTGCTGTTCTGGGTCGTCATTATCGGTTTCAGGCCCTGCCCTTCAGGCTAGTCACTGTGCCCAGGACTTTCTCCAAGGTCATGGTGGTGGTAGCAGTGTCTTTGCACAAGGACCACATCCTGGTTCATCCGTATCTGGATGATTGGTTGATTTGGGCCAGAAGTGTAGAGGAGAGTCACCTGGCTTCTCATAAGGTGATCTCCTTGCTGCAAGAATTAGGCTGGGTGGAGAACTTGGCCAAGAGCTGTTTAAAACCGTCTCAAATGCTGGAGTATCTCAGTGTTCATTTCAATACGAAGCAGGGTAGATTGTCTCTGGCAGAGGGTCACATTCAGAAGTTGATTGCTGAAGTTCAAATCCTGAAAAGGACTGTGCTCCTGACAGTGTGGTCTTATCTACAGGTCCTGGGTTTGGTGGCAGCCATGTTGGAAGTTGCCCCCTAGGCAAGGGCGCAGATGTGGCCTCTTCAGCACTCATTGCTTTCACGGTGGAGTCTGCAATCACAAGATTACACGGTGGGACTTCACTTACCATTGGAGGTGAGCATCCAATTGCCGTGGTGGTTACAAATGGATCTCAAGAAGATAATTTCCTTAGAGATACCTCATTGGCAGGTACTCACAACAGATTTGAGCCTTCTGGGTTGGGGAGTTTGCTGACAGGAACTGTTGGTGCAAGGTCAATGTAGTGCCGAGGAGCATCACAGAAGCATCAATCGATTGGAAGCGCATGCAGTTCGGCTGGCATGCCTGAGGTTTCTAAACTGTTTGGAGGCTTTGGTGGTCAAAAAACGTCATACAATACAATGAAGGTGGCTTATATCAATCATCAGGGTGGAACCAGAAGCCCACAGGTGTCTGAAGACATAGATGCGCAATATCTTCAAAACACATCTGCCTCTCACTTTGCCGGAAATGACAATGTAAGAGCCAACTTTCTCAACAGGCAGAGCTTGGACCCAGGAGAGTGGGAATTGATGGATGAACCCTTTCAGCTCATAGTGGCATGCTGGGGTCCCCTATATCTGGATATGCTGGAGACCTCCAGTAATATGAAGGCTCTGCGGTTCTTCAGACGCTGAAGGAATCCAAGAGTACTCTTATTTAGGTGTGGCTGCGGGGAACAGTGTTATTTGTCTTCCCGCCATGGACATTGATAGGCAGAATTGTTCAAAAGATTGCAAGCCAGACTGAAACCAAACTTCTGGTGCTATGGATTGGCCCAAGAGGGGCTCTGGATTGACTACAGAGGCTGCTAGTGAGCAGTTCTCTCAGGAAGGATCTGTTGTGTCAGGGACCCATTCTGCACGATGATTCAAATCAATTTTCTCTTACGGTTTGGCCAATGAGAGGGCTCAGTTGCTGAAGTATGGTTATTCTTCTGCAGTGATTTCCACTTTGCTCTGGGTCAGAAAATTTTCTATGTCTCTGGATTATGTTAGAATTTGGAGAGTTTTCAAGGCCTGGCATAAGGAGGGAGGTTTTCAGCCTCTTAAATTGGAAATTCTTTTAATTTTGGAATTTCTGCAGGAAGCCTTGCTTAAAGGCTTGGCTCTTAACACCCTGAAAGTTCAAGTAGCAGCTCTGGGTTATTATAGGAGGTGAATCAATGGTGGGCCATTGTCTTCTCATCCAGATGTATCCTGGTATTTGAAGGATGTTAAGCATCTTCGGCCTCCCTTGTGGCTACTGATGCTTCTGTGGAACTTTAATCTGGTCTTTACTTTCTTGGCAGGTCCTACCTTCAGCCACTATGTGGTCTTTCCTTGTGGCTACTTATCTTGAAGACAGTTTTTCTCGTGGCAATCTGTTTGGCACATCAGGTTTCCAAGCTGCAAGCTCTTTCTTTCCATGACCCTTTTCTGCATGTGACTCCGGGTCAGTAGAGCTTAGGACTGTGCCTTCCTTTTTGCTGAAAGTAGTTTCCGAGTTTTATTTGAATCAGTCTATTTCCCTGCCCACACTGGACAGGGTTAGAGATGAGAGTATCATCCTTTGCATGCCTTTGATGTCAAGTGGCATCTGTTGAAGTACTTTAAGATTACTAAGTCTTTCAGGAAGTCTGATTGGCTGTTTGTACTCCATGGTGGAGGTAAACAAGGGGGACCGGTGACACAGGCTACTGCAGCCCATTGGATGAAAGAAGTCATCACAGCTGCCTATGTGGATGCTGATATACTCTTGCCTAAGCAAGTTAGAGGACACTGTACTAGAGCTCAGGAGGTATTATGGGCAGAGCTTTGGTTATTATCTCCTTTCGAAATTTGCAAGCAGCAACATGGTCTTCCTTTCACCCCTTTTCCATGCATTACCGCTTGGGTGTTTGGGCTCAGGAAGATGCAGCCTTCACACGTGCCTTGTTAAGGAAGCCTCCTGCCCTGTTTGGGAGTAGGTTTGGTGCATCCCACTTGTGTGGATTGGCCTGCCTGAGTACAGAGGAAGGAGAAATTACTACTTACTTGATAATTTCATTCTTCTAAGAAAGTCAGGTAAATCCACCACCCACCCTCAACTGCCGACTTGCCTTTTGTTCATCCTTTATAGGATGAATAGAATAAACAGGAACAACAAAATGTTGTTCCTGTTTATTCACTGACAGACTAGTAAGTGTCATAACCAACCCCTAAGTTTAGTGAAGGTTAATTTTTCACTGAGCTCAGTATTCCCAGTTGGTTGGAAGTATGAGTGCTTGTCTGTTAATAGTCATGTTCAAGTATAATCAGTTAACTACATTTTGGCTTTCCAGAGAATACTGGCATGCTGATGTCAGGGCAGGGCTATATATCTGTGATGTCAGCTTTATTCCATCTCCATCTGCTGGTAGAGATGCATCACCCACTTGTGTGGATTGGCCTTCCCTTCCTTAGAGAAAAAGAAATTATCAGGTAAGTAGTTACTTCTCCTTTCTACTTAGAGTGTGACTTTATTTGGGGAATGTAATACTTGTTAGTGTTGTAAGAATTTAAAAGGAGCCGTAGAAAAAGCGAAGCAAGTTTGCTGTTGCGCTGGAGGTGGACCCTTGGCCTAGTGTAGGATTGGTACAGCCCCCTGAGCAAACCCAGGGAGCGCCTGCCACCAGAAGGCGGAGCACAGTAGGAGACAGAGGTTAGCTGGAGCTTCACCAATAACGGCCAGGGTTCTCCGCGGGTTGAGCCCTTGGATGCCCAGGTTGCCTGGGCTTAGGTGGGCCTCACGGGGTCTCCCAGAGAGGAAGTGGAGGGGTGTGCCCACCAGGATCAAGGGTGTGTGGCTCTCAAGGAAAAAGCGAGCTAGCCCGGAATAAGGAGTACCGAAGACCACAGGAACAGTCCAGGAACAGAAGGTCCTCCGGGCAGAATAGGCAGAGCCAAAGGGTCTAGCTCATGTAAGGCCGCTCGGAGTGTCAAAGCAGGTGGACCTGGCGGACACGGGAGAGGCAAACAGAGTGTCCGACTGGAGCGCAAGGGTCACAACTAGGGTATCCGTCCAAATGTTGTCAGGCAAAGCAAAGGTCAGTTCCAGGTACCAAGTCAAGCATGGTCGGGCAAAGCAGAAGTCAGTTACAGGGATCACATCAAGTGTGGTCAGGCGAAGCAGAGGTCAGTTCCGGGGATAGTAGATCAAGCGTAGTCAGGCAAGCAGAGGTCAGTACCAAGAGTCAGTCCGAGAAGGTACAACCTGGGAGGACGAGGAAACACAGGAGCAAGGCAGGAACTCAGGAACACTGGAACAACGGAGGAACTCAGGAACTCAGGAACACTGGAACACAGGAACGGCAAACTAGCCAAGGCGAGGACTAGGGGAATGAGTCGTCGCTTATATATTAAGAGTCTGTGATGTCATCAGTGCGCACCGCGGAGCAGTTTCCTGCCCTTGGCCCTTTAAAGGGCCAGGTGGTCTGGGCGCACATGCCTAGGGGCAGCCCTGGCGCTGCGGAGGATGCCGAGCCCCAGCGTGGTGGCAGCTGGGAAGTGGAAGTCCTCGGGGACACCGCATTGGGATGACACAGGCATAGAGAGCTGGCAGCGGCTGCGGGGGAGGTCGGCCCGGGACCCGCTGGAGCGTGAGCGAGGTGAGCAGGCCCAGGTCCGGGCGCGGGCCTAGCGCGGCCGGGACGCACAACACTTGCATTGCACAAATCAGGGAAAAGCCAGCGAAAGACCACAGTAATAGTAAAAGCTTAAGATTAGTGCCTACAGATCTCACAGAACCTTAATTAATTGAGCAGAAAAGTAAAAGCACAGAAATTTATGTTTTCCTCCTTAGGTTTTTGTTAAAATTTAAAATTTAATAAAGCAAACAGAATGTTAGGAATTATTAGGAAGGGAATGGTTAATAAAATGGAAAATGTCATAATGCCCCTATATCGCTCCATGGTGAGACTGCACCTTGAATACTGTGTACAATTCTGATCGCCGCATCTCAAAAAAGATATAGTTGCGATGGAGAAGGTACAGAGAAGGGCAACCAAAATGATAAAGTGGATGGATCAGCTCCGCTATGAGGAAATGCTAAAGAGGTTAGGGCTGTTCAGCTTGGAGAAGAGACGGGTGAGGGGGGATATGATAGAGGTCTTTAAGATCATGAGAGTTCTTGAATGAGTAGATGTGAATTGGTTATTTACACTTTCGAATAATAGAAGGACTAGGGGGCATTCCATGAAGTTAGCAAGTAACACATTTAAGACTAATCGGAGAAAATTCTTTTTCACTCAACGCACAATAAAGCTCTGGAATTTGTTGCCAGAGGATGCAGTTAGTGTAGCAGGGTTCAGAAAAGGTTTGGATAAGTTCTTGGAGAAGTCCATTACCTGCTATTAATTAAGTTGACTTAGAAAATAGCCACTGCTATTACTAGCAACAGTAACATGGAATATACTTAGTTTTAGGGTACATGCTAGGTTCTTATGGCCTTGATTGGCCACTGTTGGTAACAGGATGCTGGGCTTGATGGACCCTTGGTGTGACCCAGTATGGCATGTTCTTATGTTCTTAGAAACATATAAGGGCGTATGCAATACAATCTAATATGGACACAAAAGCCCTTGTAAATACACTGGGGTAGAAATTCAAAATGAATGACCCTCTTAGATAGTTGACTTTATCAAAATGTGTTAGGGCCTTAACATTGGTGTTAGAGCCCTAATGCCCACGATAATGCCATAATACCCGTGAGAAAAAAAACGCATCATGAAATGCATATGCACATTTTTTAAATTTTGTCAAAAGGGACGCGTTTATGAAAATGCATGTTATCACACCAGCAACAGAATTTGCAATATTTATCACAAATTCTGTTTCAGAGAGAGAGAGAAGGAGGAGGACCTCTGGGGTAGCACACATAGTAGTCTATAATTTATATCACTGTAGGAGGGTCAACTAGTAACTCGAGGTGAGGTTTTGGTGGTCTAGGACAGTGGTTCTCAACCTTTTTTTGGGAGGGACATACCTGACAGATGGTTCTCACATGTGTGACACACTGAACATGCGACCATCAAGGGGCTAAATGTAAACATACATTCTGCATCCTCAGGAATCCCCTCGACCCCCAACAATGGTGCAGCGCAGAACTAGGGCATTACCTGTACAACTCACCATACAAAAAAGATATTCTGGTTCTGATGACATCTCAGTAAAAGCAAAACAAACTCCCTTTACTGGCAGGCACAATACCACTCCTTATGAAAAGACTGTAACTTACCAGTAATGCATGTCCTATTGAGAAACATAACAAATAAGATTGATAAAATGCCTACATGCTAGTAAAATACCTCACCTTGGTCACACACACCAGTGAGATTTTATTTTGATTTATTTTATATTCCTATCTCGTTTTATTTCTGTTTTATCTCTTTTTAATTTATCTTACGTTATATTAATAATTTTATTTGGTTATATCATTGTATTTGATTTTAAGTTTTTTGGTATTTATACTTTTATCTTCCTTGTATCATGTGTTGGTTTTAGAAATGTATTTTGCTTGTATAATGTGTTTTCATTTAATGATCTATGCCTTGTTAACCTTTGTGATAGAATACTGAATGACGGTATATAAAACCAATAAATAAATAAACACAGAACTGAACTTCACCAAGTACAGAAAGACCACAAATTATAAATATGGAGACAAACTGAAATGGAAACCCAAAAAAGCCATGCTGCATGCAGTGCAAACCTCGAGAAAATGGAAAGAGAAATATAGCACACAAACTAATCTGCACAAAGTTATACCTGTATTATGGTACACTAGGGGTGTGCATTTGTTTCCTACATATTTGTAATCCTCAACATATAGGGCCATATTTGTTGTATCACGATTCCCCACGAATACAACAAATCTTTGCCAAATTATTTGGCCGTCTAAAGCAGCCAATTTAAACAAACCCCCCACCCTCCTGACCCCCCCAAGACTTACCAAAACTCCTTGGCGCTGCAGCGGGGGGTCCGGGAGCCATCTCCTGCACTCATCCCTCATTTTCATGAACTCCACCCAAATTCCTCTCTTTTGACTAAATTTAAAAAATTTGCATACATACCTTGCAATGCATTTTTTTTAATCGCAGGCATTATGGCATTATCACAGGCATTAGGGCCCTAAATCTCGCATTAGGGCCCTAACCATTTTGATAAATGACCCTGTTAGACAGAATATTCAGCTTCATGGCAATGGAGCAGAATATCCACAGATAAATCGCTACTTAGCCGGATAAGTCTTATCTAGCTAAATCTGAATATTGCTACTTAGCCGGACAACTTATCCGGCTAAGTAGCAGCGCCCCATTACACCTAATGCCCACCCACAAGTTATCCGGCTAAAACCTTACTGGTCAATTTTAAAAGGAACCCATGCACCAAAACCGGGAGATATGCGCATGTCTCGGACATGCGCACACCGCAAGGATATTAAAAGGGCCTCAACATGTATTTTTTCTTTTTATGCACCACTGTTTTAATGTAAACCAGCATGATGTGATTTTATCATGAATGCCGGTATATAAAAACCTTAAATAAAAATAAAAAATATTGTTGTGTGCGTCAGCCGCAGCATTCCGCAGCCAGTCCCACTCACCCGACGCAGCCCTGGTCCAGTCCTGTCTCCTCCTGCAGTGGCAGAGAGCCGCCGCCAGCATCGACCTTCTCTGCAGCATCACTCAGGACGCTGAAGCTTGACCTTGCCAGTGTCTTCCTAGGCGCACGTGCGCGCCTCTTTACTATTCTTAAAGGGACCGCAGTGGGAAAGATTCCCAGCATTCCTTCTGACGACATCAGAACTTCTGCTTATTTAAAGCTGCTCCTGCTTACTATGCCTCAGCTACATGTCATGCTCCCTGTGGGTCTCTCGTTGTCTGGATTGCCTCTCTGGTTTTGGTTTGGAGTGTCTTGATTACGTTTTGGATTGTTGCCTGCCTTGACTCTAGGAAGAGTTACGGACTCTGTTGGATTGCCGCCTGTCCTGACTCTTGGAACGGTTACAGATTCTGTTGGATTGCCGCCTGCCCTGACTCTTGGAACGGTTACAAATTCTGTTGGATTGCTGCCTGCCTTGACTCTTGAAACGGTTATGGACTCTGCTGGATTGCTGCCTGTTCTGACTTCTGGCTCATTCTTGATTCCATCAGCTTGCTGCCTCATGGAGTTGCCCTTTTCTGGAGACCCACTCCTAAATCTAGCCAGCCCCACATCCAAGGGCTCAACCTGAGGGGAATGAGGACTAGTATTGGTGAAGGTACTGTTGGGTCTCCGCATCAGCCAGCTCCACCTACCGATGATGAGAACCTACAGGGCTCCTCCTTACAGGTAGGTGATAACCTCGTCCTGGACACAGGGACAACTTTCATAACAGCTTGCTGATGCCAATTACCTGGTGGACTTTTCAGGGCTCCAAGCCATTCCGGGAACTGGTCCAGAAGATTCAGTAGCAGCATACTTCTTGAAGTTACTGGCGGATAAGATGGAATGCCTCAGTGCTTGGCTGGATGCGACCACCACCATCAGTCCTGTACCTCCTGAGGTTTCTGCACCTATACCTACCTCAACTACACTCCATCTCCCAGTACTAGGGATGTGAATCGTTTATCTGATGATTGAAAATATCTTCCGATATTTTCAATCTTCCGATATTTTCAATATCGTCAGATATCGGAGGGTCCCCGATAACGATAGGAAACCCCACGATTAATTTAGTGGGTTTTCTTATCGTTATGGGGGGGGGGGGGGGGGGGGGCGGGAAGAAAGGACACAACCAAAAAATACAGCC
The DNA here is from genome assembly GCF_901001135.1 of Rhinatrema bivittatum. Taxonomy (NCBI): domain Eukaryota; kingdom Metazoa; phylum Chordata; class Amphibia; order Gymnophiona; family Rhinatrematidae; genus Rhinatrema; species Rhinatrema bivittatum. The sequence continues at coordinate 44,284,144 of NC_042622.1, forward strand.
GACTCTTTAAAATGAGTTTGTTATATCCCCCCACCCTCCAGACCCCCCCAAAAAAATTTGTAAGTACCTGGGGGTCATGGGAGCGTTCTTCCACGCTCTGGCTGTTGGCTGCCACTAATCAAAATGGTGCCGATGGCCCTTTGCTCTTACCATGTGACAGGGGCTATCGGTGCCATTGGTCGGCCCCTGTCACATGCTAGGTGCACTGGATGGCCTGCGCCATTTTTAAAGATGGCGCCGGGCCGTCCAGTGCTTCTACCATGTGACAGGGGCCAGCCAATGGCACGGATACCCTGTCACACGGTAAGGGCAAAGGGCCATCGGCACCATTTTTATTAGTGGCAGCTGACGGCCTGAGAGCGGGAGATTGGTCCCGGGGCTTCCACTGGACCACCAGGTATTTGTAAAATGTTTTGGGGGGGGTTTGGGAGGGTGGGGGAAGGTAAGGAATTAGTTTTAAAGGGTCGGGTGGGGTTTTTTTTTATTGGCTTGGGCGCAGCCAATAAAAAAAACTGATCGGGCCGCACGAAAAAAAATTAACGATGGGAATCGGAACCGGAATCAGAACCGATATCGGTTCCGATTCACATCTCTACCCAGTACCACCCCAATACGCTGGGGATCCTAGTCAGTGTCGGGGCTTCCTGAATCAGTGTTTCATGCACTTCACTTTACAACCAGTAGAACTTTCTAATGACTACATTAAAACTACTTTCATCCTTTCCCTCCTGGATGGGAAGGCTTTGGTCTGGGCCTCTCTCCTTTGTGGGAACGAGGAGACCCTCTCCTTCAGGATCTACAGCAGTTTGTTCAAACCTTCAAACAAATCTTTGATGAGCGAGGCAGGTTGACCACTGCTGGATTTGAGTTGTTGCATCTCATGGAAGGATCTAGACCACTCTTGGACTATGCCATAGAGTTTCAAACCCTGGCTACTGAATTCAACTGGCGGGAGGACAGCCTTTGAAGCATTTTCTTGGTGGGATTTTCAAGGATGAATTGGCAGCAAGGAAACTTTCCAAATCTCTGGATGCCCTCATCGACCTCACTGGGAGAATCAACCACCATCTCCAGCAACGGTCTCGGGAACTATGGACCTCATGAAGACCGGTCACTCTGGCTCCAGCATTTTCCCATACCATGCTTCTTAACTCAGTGACTGAGCCCAGTCTCCAATGATCGGACGAACCCATACAGCTGGGACGAAGTCACCTTACAGCAGAAAAGAAGTATAGATGTCGCACTTAAGGGCTCTGTTTTTATTGCACTGGGAAGGGACATCTACTTGCCCAGTGTCCTCTGAAGCAGGGAAACTCCCAAGCCTAGGAGTCAGTGGGGAGATGACCCTAGTTTATGCCACTCCAGTTCCCCAACTTACATTGCCAGAAGTGGTTATCTCGGAGCAGCCTGAATTTCCCACTCTGGCACTCAGACTCTGGCACAGGGGGAAATTTCATCCAAAAGGACCTACTTTCCCCACTTCAACCTGCCGACAGTTCCCAGGGACACACCTTTGACTATTTCTTCTATCTACAGAGAACCTCTTCCAGGTTGAATCACCATGACCACCGTGCCTTTAAAGCTTTGTACTGGCATCTTACATTTGGAAGAAATAACTTTTTTCATCATCAACAACGCAGTTCACCCTATTGTTTTGGGAAAACCCTGGTTACAACTCCACTGCCCCACTACTGACTGGGGAACTCTTCAACCGACCATTATTGGAGTCCCCACTGCCGGACCTCCTGTCTTCTCCCAGTCTTCCCTCCTTCACAGATTCTTCTGGCTTCAACATCCTTGTGATTACCACCACTGTATGCTACGTATGCCAAAGTGTTTTCCAAGAGGAAGGCCGAAACCTTACCAGAATATCGTATCTATGACTGCACCATTAATCTCTTGCCTGGCTGTACTCTGCCACGAGGAAGGGTATATTTTTGTCCCTTCCTGAGAGTAAGGCTATGTCTCAGTACATTCAAGAAAATCTTGAAAGAGGATTCATCCAGCCCTCTACGTCTCCAGCAGGAGCAGGATTCTTCTTTGTGGTCAAGAAAGATGGCACGCTTTGGCCGTTTATAGACTATCAAGGTCTAAATGCTATAACAAAAAAGGATCTTTATCCCCTGCCACTTATTGCAGAGCTTCTGGACCAACTTCAAGGAACCAAAATCTTTATGAAACTAGATCCTTTGGGAGCCTACAATCTAATTCGTATTCGACCTGGGGATGAATGGAAGATTGCCTTCAATACAAGAGATGGCCACTATGAGTATCTTGTTATGCCCTTCAGCTTGTGCAATGCTCCCGCCATATTTCAGAATATGATGAATGAGATCTTCTGTATGTCGGTGTGGTTATCTACCTTGATAATTTCCTCATCTTTTCTAAAAACCTTCAGTCCCATCGCCGAGATGGCTATCAAGTTTTTCAACATCTAGGGCCAATAAGCTGTTTGCTAAACAAGAGAAATGCATCTTTTGAGAAAGAAAGTTTACCCTTCCTGGGATATATAGTCTCTAGTGACAGCTTCCGCATGATCCAGAGAAGGTATTGTGCATCCTGAACTGGCCTCAGCCTTCTGTACTTTGCCCCTTACAAAGGTTCCTTGGATTTGCTAATTTCTATCATCATTTTATTCACAATTACTCACAGATTGTGGCTTCTCTCACTAATCTCACCAAAAAAGGAGCAAATACTAGAGATGTGAATCGTGTCCTCGATCGTCTTAACGATCGATTTCGGCTGGGAGGGGGAGGGAATCGTATTGTTGCCGTTTGGGTGTGTAAACTATCGTGAAAAATCGTTAAAATCGTGAGCCGGCACACTAAACCCCCTAAAACCCACCCCCGACCCTTTAAATTAAATCCCCAACCCTCCCGAACCCCCCCCCCCCCCCAAATGCTTTAAATTACCTGGGGATCCGGCGGTGGTCCAGAACGGCGGCGGTCCGGAACGGCCCCCTCAATAGACTCGTGTTGTCTTCAGCCGGCGCCATTTTTCAAAATGGCCGCCGCAAAATGGCGGCGGCCATAGACAAAAACGATTCGACGGAGGAGGTCGTTCCGGACCCCCGCTGGACTTTTGGCAAGTCTTGTGGGGGTCAGGAGGCCCCCCCCAAGCTGGCCAAAAGTTTCCTGGGAGTCCAGCGGGGTTCCGGGAGCGATTTCTTGCCGCGAATCGTTTTCGTACGGAAAATGGCGCCGGCAGGAGATCGAGTGCAGGAGGTCGTTCAGCGGCGGTCCGGAACCCCCCGCTGAACGACCTCCTGCAGTCGATCTCCTGCCGGCGCCATTTTCCGTACGAAAACGATTCGCGGCAAGAAATCGCTCCCGAAACCCTGCTGGACTCCCAGGAAACTTTTGGCCAGCTTGGGGGGGCCTCCTGACCCTCACAAGACTTGCCAAAAGTCCAGCGGGGGTCCGGAACGACCTCCTCCATCGAATCGTTTTTGTCTATGGCCGCCGCCATTTTGCGGCGGCCATTTTGAAAAATGGCGCCGGCTGAAGACAACACGATTCTATTGAGGGGGCCGTTCCGGACCGCCGCCGTTCTGGACCACCGCCGGATCCCCAGGTAATTTAAAGCATTGGGGGGGGGGGTTCGGGAGGGTGGGGGATTTAATTTAAAGGGTCGGGGGTGGGTTTTAGGGGGTTTTAGTGTGCCGGTTTTCCTGCCCTCCCCCTTCCCCCGATTTACGATTTTTTAACGATAAATCGGGGGAATTGGTATTGTATCGTGGCCCTAACGATTTTTTGACGATTTAAAATATATCGGACGATATTTTAAATCGTCAAAAAACGATTCACATCCCTAGCAAATACTAAGGAATGGCCTCCTGAGGCAGTTGAGGGCTTCGACAAATTAAGACAGGCTTTCTTCTAGGGACCATGCCTATGCCATCCAGATCCCACACGTCTGTTCATCCTAGAAGTTGATTCCTCCTCCATGGGAGTATGAGCTATCTTAAGCAACACTCGGACACAGGGATACTCTCCCTTGCCCCTTCTTCTCTTATAAGTTTTCACTCACCGACCATAACTATGGCTTCGGAGATAAGGAATTACTGGCCATTAAAATGGCCTTGGAAGAGTGGTGTCAGTGGCTGGAAGGAGCGCATCATCGCATCAAAATATATACTGACCTTAAAAATCTGGAACAACTCTGTCTTGCCCAATGACTGAATCCCTGTCAGGCCCGATGGTCATTATTCTTTACCCATTTTGATTTTGTGGTAAGATACAGACCGGCTACCAAAAACACCCAGGCAGATGCCCTCTCCCGGTCCTTCGAAACAGAAGATATACCTGAACCTCTGGGCCATGTCATAGATCCAGCTAGGATCAGTCTGGCTGCCACGTATACGGTTCCCCCAGGGAAAACGGCTGTTTCTCGAAAACATCACCAAAAGGTTTTGGAGTGGGCTCATGACTCTCGTGTGGCTGGGCACCCTGGTCATGCTCGTACCCTAACTTTGCTCCAACGGTACTACTGGTTGCCCCAGATACAAGGAGACGTTAAAGCCTATGTGGATTCTTGCCCTACATGTGCCTAGCAGAAATACATGATAGGACCCTGGGGAGTTTTGCAACCATTGCCAGCCCCTAAGGAGCCGTGGACTTATCTATCCACAGACTTCATTGTCCATCTTTTTGATTGTTGTCGAGTTATTTGGGTCATTGACCAGCTTTCCTAGATGGCTCACTTCATCACCCTGCCTAGTCTTCCCTCTGCACCAGAACTGGCAGGATTATTTACTATCCATATTTTTCACCTGCATGGGTTACCACGAGGCATTACCTTTGACCAAGGAGCACAGTTTACAGCCAATTACTGGTGAGCATTGTGTTGGAAATTCAACATCCAGCTAGACTTCACAACAGCTTATCACCCACAAGCCAATGGTCAGGCTGAACAGACTAATCAAACCCTTAAAACTTTCCTAAGAGCATTTGTCAATGATGGTCAGGACAACTAGGTATCCCTCCTCCCATGGGCTGAAGTTTCCCACAACTTCCTTAAACACGATGCCACAGAATCATCTCTATTTCTAATCATTTATGGGAGATCTCTTCCACCGCTGCCACTTCCTTTGTCCATCTCCTCCCCTGCAGCCCAAATGACAGCACAGGAACTCCAAAAACTGTGTACTCGAACTGAGACGATGATCCAGAAGGCCACTCAGATGGCCAAGAAAACAGCAGATAGTCATAGACGACCAGCTCCGCAGTTCAAGCCGGGAGATAAAGTGTGGCTAAGCACCCAGTACATACAAATCAGAGTGCCTTCCATGAGACTTGTACCCCGATATATTGGACCTTTTTCATACCAACTGTTACATACCAACTACGTTTGCCCACATCTCTAAAGATCTGTAACATGTTTCATGTTTCCCTCCTCAAACTGTTAGTTTTATCATGGCCCTCCCAAAAGACCCTGGTACCTTGGGAAGTATCCTCAGAAGAAGACCAGGTGTATCAAGTAAAAGAAATATTAGAAGTCAGGTGTCGTAATAAGAAATGGGAATATTTGATATCCTGGGAAGGATATGGTCCTGAAGAAAACACTTGGGAACCTGCTTCAAATATACTGGATAAAAACCTTAAACGGTTCCATATCTCCCATCCTAAGAAACCTAAACCATTGGGAAGGGGGCTTAGAAGACGGGGTACTGCTATCTCTGTGAACCCTTGGGCCGAGGCAGGATTGGCTCTACCTGCATGGAGGAGGCCTGCAGATTCCCACCATCAGCAGGCTGATCCAGGTGACACAACTGTACCAGTACTCATTCCCCTTGGGTTAAGCCTTTGGGTGCTTGTGCCAGCAGGACTTAGATGGGTTTCTGCAGATGGCAAGAGAGGTCCATAGTAAGCTGGGTCATAGGTAGGTGGCAATGAGGCATAATAGAGATCCAATTAATGGTCTGAGGCAGGCAGCAGTCAGCGGATTTGGGGTCCAGACAATGTTCAGAGGGAGGCCAAGGTCAGTCATATCTGGGATCCAAGCCAAGGTCAAAACCAGATATCCATCTGAGTGGAGAAAAGAAGGACAGATAGGAAGGGCAGGCATGCAAGGACAAGAACAGGTAGACCACGAGGATGGAAGATCAAAACACAGAGACAGAAGATAGCTGGATGAAGACTGAAGAGCAAGCTGGAATGCAGGGAAGCAACACACATTACTTGGGCAGTAGCTGGACCTGTTGCTGAGGCGAGTTGCTTCCTGGGAGCTGCCCTTATATAAGACTGTGCGAGTGTTGTCATCATTAGGGGCCATGGGAACTTTCCTGCCACAGTCCCTTTAAATCCCAGAAGGTGATGCATGTTGCATGCTGGCGGTGGTGTCCCGCTGGCAGCATCTTGCCATGATAAAGAGCAGAGCACCAAAACAACACAGACTTTCTTTGCACAAGGCAAATGTATTTTCCAGCAATGGTTCACAGAGAATAAAGGTCTTTACTGTCATTGCCATTGTTATTGCAGCCAAAGGTCATTGTAGGCATTCAAAGGCTTGAGACTGACTTATAGTTTGAGCCTTAAAAGCTTTTTTTAGCTGACCAATAGTTTGGTTTGACTACAGAGCTTATTTCTGTGAGCTCTGAGGCAAAAGAGGACTGTATTAGGCAGGGTGTAGGATGTAGGGTGATCATAGGAGTGGAATGATCAGATGCCGTTATCCTGAGTCAATGCAGCCAAATTCCTTGCAAGGCAGGCGTATGTTCTAAAAAAGGCCCTCATGAAAAGCTGTTGCTCTCATGGAATTCTCTATTCCCCTTTGACCTATTCACCTGGCGTGTAGTAGTTCCCCCAACTTCTTACCACTGTAGTGAGAAGCAACCTCTATGCAACAGGTTTACTTGCATAACCTCTTAAAATTCAGCAGGAGGAACCAAGAGGAAAAGAGAAGGCAGAATGCTCTGTACAGCAGGTTCACTCTATGTAGTATGCAGTTTTTTTGGAAAAGCAATTGAAAAACAATTAAACTAAACCAAATTTTCATGCTCATAGTATTAAGACAATGCATTTTAATGTTTTTGTGCACGTGAATAGCATGATCACATTACCTTGTTTACTGTGAGCCCACTAAATCTTTTTGCATCACTCATAAAATAGCTTTTTAATTAGCTCATATTTATTTTTGTAAACCCACGCTAAAGTTGGTTTTCTGTGTGTTTTATTGCATAGGCTCCAGAATGTTTATCTGATATTTAGTTTGGTGAATTAATAAAAGTATATTTGTTATTAGTCAATGGTAACACACAGACAGTAAGAAAATTGCAAAGTGTGCCTTTGGGATAGACAGAGTTTCAGAAGGGTGAAATAAAGATGGCCAGAAAGTGGATTTTTTAATCGGAGAATATTCAATACAATTTGCAAAGCTGCAAAAAAGCTCACCATATAATTTACTTGCAGAATTTTCAATACAAAATGAAAAGGAAAAAAAAAACACCTTTTTCCTGATGTTTACTGTAAATAATATTTAAAAAGTTTTTCAGGAAAAAGCAAGGAACCACTTCTGAGCTGCATTGCAGCACATCATGGTTACTCTGGCAGCACAATTGCTTCCAATAGTAAAATAGGAAGAGATAAAAAGCTTGATTATGTGCTCCCCATTGCCATTGGGTAAATTGTGGTGCAGGAAGATAAAGTGGTAGAGGGACCATCCTGAGTTGGTGCGTCATGCTCATTTTCTGGCCTTAAACAAATCCAGACTAAAAACCACCTTTTTGAGGTTGCTAATATTAACCCCTGATTATCCTGCTTATAGCCTTCTTGATTCTAAATAATCATCCTAAATGGATTACATAGGAGTAGTGGGAGTAAGTTATACACTTGCATCCCAGGGTTTCTCCTGACTCAAGGTGCAATACTGGAGCACACCACCTCTCCTAATGAGATTACATACACTCAAGGACCCCAGCTCCTGCAATTCTACAGCCATGGGAATGGCCGCAGGATCTGAGACTTGCCATGGAAAATGGGTCCATTGCTGCCTATCATGCCAGTATGTGCCCCTCCTCTGGCAGCCAGCTTTGTTCATTCAGCTCAGCCAGTGCCAACACAAACAAGGGAAGGGGAGTAAGAAGGAAGAGAAGGGATAAGGAGAGAGGGAAGGATGGAGAGACTCGGAAGAAGGTGAGAGGAGAAAAAAGGCACAAAAGAAGGCAGGAGAAGGAATGACAAAACATAATAAAAGCCTAAAGAACTGAAACAGAGAAAGGAATGTAATCAAATACAAAAGATTATCAGACACACACAAACATGAGTGGAATATATTCCTAAAATGAACAATTAACTGACATTTCAAATCACAAATCTAGCTGCAATAGGTTATATGCAAATACACTGCAAAATGTAAAAATGCATTCCCAGAATTTTCAAACATTGCTGCAGAATCTACTCTTGAGCTGCTGCAAGACCTTGGGGGAGATGGGGGAGGGGCAGGAGGTCTGAGTACATCACGTAAGCATTGGAAGTCATAGCGGTACAGCTCTTCTAGACAGGGAAAGCTGTATATGATCAAGTTCATCAAAATATACTGTGAACTCTCTTTATTTTATTTCTTCCAGACCTGAGCAGCGAGGAAGCCAGCTGAACACCTGCAGAAATTTGATAATTCATGTGCTATCTAACTATTAAAGTTCTAGTCACAAGAATGAGATAGCAAAATGGGAAAGGATACTGCTATAATGCTTAGGGGAAGAAAAAAATCAGGCTTATTTTCTAAAATTTACAGAAAGCTCTGACATTCATCTAATGTGTTTCATGTCAAAGCTTTTATCTTTGAACCTTTGCTAACCTAAAAAGAGATCCACTCTATCTATGTAATTTGTTGGTGTTCAACATTTTGAAAAGCTTTAAAAATTGGAAGAAAGAGCATACATTATGGATATTAGCTAATTTGCATGCAGCATGGAATCACCTACTTCTTGCCTGTACTGGTTACATTCTTTTATTAAATTATACCGCTTGCATCACCTTCCCAGTCTCTTGTTGCATATCTAATGTTAGTCTTGCATGAAGAGAGACAATCTGCTACCATATGTTTATTCTTTTTTGAGAATAGCCACAGACACCAGTATCTACAGCAGCTTCATTATATGTTGGAAGTGATAACATTCTGCAGTATTCAGAGATGATTGATAGTGCTATCAAATAAAGATCAGCAAATATTAATATAGAGGTTAATATTCAAAAGCCAATTAGACAGAGAACTTATAGGGTCATTTATCAAAATGCTGTAAGGTATTTTGAGAGAGAGTAAGAGAGAGAGAGAAAATCTAACCATAATGCCCTATCCCTAGATAGGTATTTATATCTCTATGGGAGGCCCACCTAATAACTCGAGGTGAGGTTTAGGTGTTAGTGTAGGGGTTAGGGGCCACTTTGACATTCAAAGTGAGATATACGAACAGAACAGTGCTTTCTTGTGAAGATTTGATGACCCTCGGAGTGAGGAAACTCACGCAAAAATGATATTTGTGCAACGTTCCCTCAACCTGGCTTGATGGACTCTCTACCTGGTTAGCATCAAGCTAGGTTGAGAGAACGTTGCACAAATATCATCTTTGCGTGAGTTTTCTCACTCCGAGGGTCATCAAATCTTCATTATCCCGCTACTGTCGGCGATAATGTCCCTCACATTATTGCCAGCAGCAATGCCACAGCCAATTCCTCCCCTTCCCGCCCCCAACTCCTCCCCTCCAGCTTATTTGCATCCTATCTCATGCGAAAAGGCACTTTTTGCATGCGATAAGGGTTTATCGTGTGCGTTAGGGCCTTATCGCACGCAATAAACATTTAGAAAATAATCCCCATAAGCAGCTAAGTTAGCCAGACAATTTTAGACCTGCTTCAGAGCAGGCTTAAAGTTATCCGGCCAGATAACTTGTTACTTAACCAGATATATTCAAAGGATATCCAGGTGAGTAGCACTATTTTAAAAACAAATATATAAAATGGCCATTGGACTGTGGTTCCCCCATCTTTCACCTGAGCCCCCTCCCCCAACATGCTCAAAAATGCCCTGGGGCTTGCCTTTTGCCTTTCCTTCCCCGGTTTATTTAAAAAATAGAAATCTGGCTGCTTCTCCCAAAGATCCCCCCCCCCCCCCCCCTCCTGGAAGTCCTCTCCCCGGTTACACATGCTGGGCGTGAAATAATCAATTCTAGTTCTCCTACCCAAGCCACCAGTCTATAGTGGTACCAGCATGGGGCCTCCACTGTGTGGAATGGGGAGCAATCTCTATGGTCCTCTCAACTGAGGGGAACCCTCCACCCACATTCTTATCCACTAGGCCCGCTGCAACGTTGGATGGAGTGACTGACTGTCAAAATGGCTGTGTCACCTGGGGGTATAAATCTGCTGCTCTATATAGAACTCTAAAACATAGACCTATATCATCTCAGATAAAATGGAGCAAACTCAACTCCTGAACACTGAATATACTCACCTGTTGTTGTGAAATGAGTGTTTAGTGGACCCCTGGACCGACCTGTGTGAGACTGGGGAGAGGTGTACTATAGTCTCTAGAGGTGGACAGGTCGGGAGGCAGATCTCTGGCAGACAGGCGATGTCAGCTTCACCCTGGAAGCCGGTGCTCCCCTGGGAGGAGCCCGGCCGCTGGGACTTAGGCGATCACGGCAGCTGGAGCTGGGGCAGGCAGGCAGGGATCAGGAATCAGGCAGGAACTGTAGTAAGCAGGGAACTGACTGAAGCAAGCAGGAACTGAAGCAGGCTGGTAACTGGAACCAGGCTGGAACTGAGGCAGGCTGGTAACTGGAACCAGGCAGGTACTGAAGCAGGCTGGCCATGGGGACCAGGCAGGTACTGAAGCAGGCTGGCCACGGGGACCAGGCAGGAACTGAGGCAGGCTGGTAACTGGAACCAGGCTGGAACTGAGGCAGGCTGGTACCTGGAACCAGGCTGGTACCGAAGTAGGCTGGCCACGGGGACCAGGCAGGAACTGAAGCTGGGCTGGCCTCTGGGACCAGACAGGAGCTGAAGCAGGGCTGGCTGCAAGGACCAAGCTGGAACTGAAGCAAGAGGTTAAACAGGCAGTCAGGCAAAAGCAAGACTTGGGCACGGAGCGTAGGCAAGTCTTAGGCAGGAGCGGAGTTGCTAACACCATAGCACACTCCGTGGAACGGTGCAAGAGAACCGCAAGGAACCCTGTTGCAAGGCAAAGTCTTGGGCTCCGCGGCAGCCTTAAGTAGTCCGGGGCGTCTGACGACACGGGCAGGGCGGAGCCTCCAGTGGCGGAAAACGGCCTTCATAAGCGCGGCTTGCGCGCGCCTAGGAAGAAGGCGTCTAGGCGGGGCTTCTCGGCGGCGTGTTCCCCTCCCCCGCGGGGATGCCGCGAAACAGGCCGCAGACCCTGGGAAACAAGCCAGGACCAAGAAGGTAAGGGGCCAGTCGCAGCTGCCGCGACTGGGACCGCAACATCTGTTTCATTATTTAGTTGTTTTCAAACTCAGTTGCACGAATAAATAAATTTTAGTCTATTAAAAACCGTGTGACTTGAATTCCTTGAGGATTTTTGTTTATTCTGTATCTATGTGAAAATACAAGTGTTTATCAGATCTGTGATTAATTGGGAATCTTTTCTCAAAAGAAATGGTAGTTCTTGAAGAAATGCAAAATGCATGCAACAGGAAGTCTAAAATAAGAGATCGCAGAAAACCAAGTTGAAATAGTCACAAACAGAAGGTCCCAACCCTGAGGAACCTTTCCACAAGTTTTATTTCCTCAGAAACTAGACAGTAGATAGTGGGATTTTCCATGGTCCCATTCTATTTCTACAGATATGCCCCTGAACCATGCAATATGATGGGGGTCAGGAGGGGCTGGAAGAGGAAGCCACAATGAGCTCTGCCCATTTCTTACCTTGTAAAACCAATCACAAAGACTTCTGTGGAGAACACCATTAAAATTAAGATAAAATTGCTTTTAATCATAGTCTCTTTCCCAGTGTAACCCCTGAGCCATTAAATCCAGATAAGAGCCTAGGGGCCACATTTCAGTTCACATGGTTATAGTTTAGTTCTTGAAAAGATGATAAAAATACTAACAGGTAGGGATGTGAATCGTTTTTTGACGATTTAAAAAAATCGTCAGATAATTTTTAAATTGTCAAAAATCGTGAGAGTGCGCGATACAATACAAATTCCCCCGATTTATCATCAAAAATCGTTAAATCGGGCACGGGAATTATTTGGGGGGAGGGCGGGAAAACCGGCACACCAAAACAACCCCTAACCCCACCCCGACCCTTTAAAACCAATCCCTTACCCTCCCGAACCCCCCCAAAATGTTAAATTACCTGGTGGTCCAGTGGGGGGAGGTCCCGGCGCGATCTCCCGCTCTCAGGCCATTGGCGCCATTTTGGCTGCCACTAATATAAATGGCGCCGATGGCCCGATAAAAAAAAAACCCACCCGACCCTTTAAAACCAATCCTTTACCCTCCCCCACCCTCCCGAACCCCCCCAAAATGTTAAATTACCTGGTGATTCAGTGTGTGTGTGTGTGGGGGGGGGGGTGTCCCGGTGCGATCTCCCGCTCTCGGGCCATCGGCACCATTTTGGCTGCCACTAATATAAATGGCGCCGATGGCCCGATAAAAAAAAATCCACCCGACCCTTTAAACAGACCCCCTTAGCCTTCCCCACCCTCCCGACCCCCCCCCCCCCCCAAACCTTTTAAAATTACCTGGTGGTCCAGGGGGGGGGGGCACGGGGAGTGATCTCCCGCTCTCGGGCCATCGGCTGCCACTCATAAAGATGGCACCGATGGCCCTTTGCCCTTACCATGTGACAGGGTATCCGTGCCATTGGCCGGTCCCTGTCACATGGTAGGAGCACTGGATGGCTGGCGCCAATTGGCATCACAGAGACTAGGTGGAAGGAGGATAACCAATGGGACAGTGCTTTATCAGGGTGCAAATTATATCACAATGATAGAGAGGATCAGCTTGGTGGGGGTGTGGCACTTTATGTCCGGGAGGGTATAGAGTCCAACAGAATAAAGATCATACAAGAGACTAAATGTTCAGTAGAATCTATATGGAGAGAAATCCCATGTGTATTGGGTAAGAGTATAGTAGGGGTGTGCATTCGTTTCCTACGTATTGGCAATGTATAGGGTCATATTGAATTCATGGGGAAGCGAAACGTATCACGATTCCCCACGAATACAACGAATCTTCGCCAAATTATTTGGCTGTCTAAAGGAGCGAATTTAAACAAACCCCCCACTCTCCTGACCCCTCCCCCCCAAGACTTACCAAAACTCCCTGGCGGTCCAGCGGGGGGTCCAGGAACCATCTCCTGCACTCACGCCCTCGGCTGCCAGTATTCAAAATGGCACTGATAGCCTTTGCCCTCACTGTCACAGGGGTTACCGGTGCCATTAGTCGGCACTATGCTAGGCTCCGATACACAAACACTGATAGTTAAACTCTTTATTATACAGCTTGATGTAGCCACCAGGTGGCAGTGGTGAGTTGTAGTCTCAGGGACCTCGGCAGAGAGAGCCCTTCTCTCCAGGATGACGTCAGGAGGTTCCGCAGCAGGATACCCAACAAGGCGTACTGTGGATGAGCCATATGAGGTTTTAGAGTACTCACTCGGTAATAGCTGTTATGGAGCGATTCCACCAGGTAGTTTGTAGAAAAGTACAGGCACTGAGGCAGCGAGAGCAGGCCCTCGAGGAGTGAGTACCTGTTCCCTGAATGGCACCTGAAAAATAGAATAGAGAGCCCCCGAGGAGCGGGAACCCAAGTTAGTAGAAACCCCGAAGGGCAGAGGAAGAGCTTCTTGTAGGCAGCAGAGAAGCAGCAGAGCAGCGCAGACAGGAAGTAGATCTGAGTCCTTGCTAACTCGAATCTTGATTGGAAAATCAGGCTTAAATACTTCATAGGACTGGGGCACTTCCAGGGCTGGCCCCGGGTATTTCCCGCATTGGCCCTTTAATTAAAGAACTGACATTGTCGCGTGCTTCCAGGTGACGTCAGGGGGTGTGGCCTCGACGGCGACAGCGTCTCCATCGCAGGAGAAGGCCTTGTGGTGTCTCCTGCGCCGTGGATTTGCTGCGAACGCAACATTAATTGCATCAGTAGCATGGGATATTCTCAGTATTTGGGTAATTTCCAGGTTCTTGTGACCTGGATTGGCCACTGTTAGAAACAGGATGCTGGGCTTGATGGACCCTTGGTCTGACCCAGCATGGCAACTTCTTATGTTCTAACAAATTTTGAGGATCTGGTGAGGAATTTGTTTCAACCTAACCAATAGTATAATTTAACTGACAGATAACAAGGGCTAAAATGTCCACACAGCACTAAACTGCAGATTAAACATCTGCCTAACCAAAAATCTCCTGGCAAAAATGGGGTCACTAGGCAACTCTGCTCCAGAATCCATCTGCTGGTTTTCTTGCTCTGATACTGCATTTCCTCCTTTCCACAGGAGCTTAAATTTCATTTATCTAAATTAAATATGCAGCTAAGCCACCATGGGTGTGTTGTTTGTGTGAACAACTTGTTTGTTAACAACTCCCAGGTGAATGAGAGATAGAGTTGAAGTGTACTGACCTTTTGCAGCCATGCTGCAAACCGAAGGGCCACTGAAAATAATAACCTCGATTTACAAACTGTAGTAAATAAATACTCATGTACCGGTAATTGATGGAGTTGAACACTTAAGATGGCGCAGGCCATCCATTGCTCCTACCATGTGAGAGGGGCTGACCAATGGCACCAGTTGCCTCTGTCACATGGTATGGGCAAAGGGCCACCGCCGCCATTTTGATTTGTGGCAGCCGATGACCCGAGAAAGGGAGATCGCTCCCGGGATCCCCAGGGATTTTCATCCAGTTTTGGGAGGGTGTGGGTTTGGGTTGTTTTTTTTTTAATGTGCCGTTTTGTCGGACCCCCCCCCCCCAAATGCAACGACATATGAATCCCATCCCATTCACGGCATCGCCAATCTCAAACTAAGCTCTCAACTCCGCATTCACACATCTGACAGACCTATCAGAAACGCTTATAAAGGATCTCTATACGCACCACCGGTAAAAACCACATTAAGAAAACGCGCTATTTCTACAGCAGGGGCCCTCTCTTTGGAACTCACTACCCCCGGAGCTCCGTCAGGAACCCGGTCTGCAAACATTTAAGAAACATCTTAAAACTTGGCTCTTCAGGCAAGCCTTCCTGGAGTCTCAAGGACACTCGGACACTGGTCAAAAGTCATAACTGGTCATCAGAGAGTCACATTATCGTCCTTAACCACTTCAACATGTCCCTATTAACATGAGTTATTGCTTCCCAATCCCCTCCTTCCTCCTTCCTCCTCCTTCCTCCTTCCCTACTTCCTTCTTCCTTCCCTACTTCACCCCATCCTTAGCTGCCTTATTTTTTATGCAACGCCTATTATCTTGCGCTGCTACCCTATGTACACTGCCAATCGTTCTTAGTTATTTATTTGCTATTTATATTTGCTAGTTGTTTGGTTTTTTGAATTCTTGTTCTACTTATAATGGCATTTGTTTTCTGTTGACTTGTTATAATGTAACACCTTTGCCGCGAATGTTCAGTTACTATGGAAACCGATGTGATTTGACACTTTGTTCAAGAATGTCGGTATACAAAAATTCTAAATAAATAAATAAATAAATAAATAATAAATCTTTACTATTTCGTAGAGATGTGAATCGTGTGATCGATCGTCTTAACGATCGATTTCGGCTGGGGGGGGAGGGAATCGGATCGTCGCGGTTTTGTTTTTTTAAATATCGTGTAAATCGGGGGAGGGCGGGAAAACCGGCACACTAAAACATCCCTAAAACCCACCCCTGTCGACAGGGCAAAGGTAGCGCCGGCGCCATTTCTACAACGCACCGGAGGCCCGAGAGTAAAAGATCACACCGGGACCCCCCCACTGGACCCCAGGTAATTTAAGGCATTTTGGGGGGGTTCGGGAGGGTGGGGGATTTATTTTAAAGGGTCGGGGTGGGTTTTAGGGATGTTTTAGTGTGCCGGTTTTCCCGCCCTCCCCCGATTTACGATTTACACGATATTTAAAAAAACAAAACCGCGACGATCCGATTCAGGATCTTGCATGCATACTTCTTATCCCATTTCACCAAAAGAACAGTAAAAGGTTTGTGTGGCTAGTACATGCATGTGTTCAGTGGAATTAGTAATGAGTTAATTCTTGCAGATACCATGCTGCGCCCTTCTTTGGCTAGCTAATGGCCCAGGAAAACAATCTGGGGTTTTACAAGCTGTACTTTCCAAGAGTTAACTTTAAAATTTGCTGTCTAAAGGTGAGCAAGTATGTCTAAATATTTCTGTAACACATCAGCTTCCGAGCTACCAGCAATGAAAACGTCAATTACAGAATCATTTCAGCTGCTCATTGGTGAGTGTTCTGCGCTGCTGGTCCCATAATACAATTTGTCCGCCAAGGATGTGGGGAGCGTGAGAGTCATCAGAAAGAATAAACTTTTGACGGAAACACCAAACAATGTCCTATAGATGCCTTATATGTGCTCCCCTTCGTGCTAACCTTTGTGCTCCTTCTAATATAATTATATTTATGTTTATGTTAATAATTTAACTTTTATTAATGTTATTTAGCTTTTTGCTTTGTTTAAAATTATTTCATTATTGACGTTTAAATGTATTAGACTAAGGAATTTTACTTCCTGCTTATTCTGTTTCATTGTAAACCGGTTTGATATGCATTTTATGCAGGAAAATCGGTATAAAAAAACTAAAATAAATAAAATAAATAAAATTATAGCACTACAATGGATTGCTAGCAAAAAATGAAACTGGTGATAACTATGAAGGGTTAATATTGGCATTGATGTTGAGAATAAGAAAAGAGAAGGAATAAAATATTTCTATATTTTTAATTTATATTATTTGTGGGACATAAGTCATTACTGAATGACTTCTATGGATCTTACTGAATGACATCTATGGATCTGGCCTTTTTTTAATTTGTATTATTTTATATTTTATATTCCATTTTTTAGGACATTGTACATTGGAAGGTGGGAAGGTCCGTTTTATTTTCTGACATTTTGCTGCTGTTCTGCTGCCAATTTACTTGTAGACTGCAAAATGTTTTGTTTTTTTTCCACCGAAGGTCATTTCTTCCACACAGTGACATGTATGGTAAAGATTGCTAGATGATGCCATTATCCTGGTGATGCCCAGTGACTGACTTCTGCCACGTCTTCTGTTCAACCCATCCAAAAATGTTGTATGTGTAGGTGGTGAGGGAAGAAAGAGGAGAGTAATGGTTTACTTCTATATTAAACATAAGAGTTATGAACAAAAGTCACTGTCTTAAGTGTTCAATGCCTTCTGCTGCCACTGCTATTGTCTCGGTGGCCTTACATGTTGCATGTGTGGTAGCAGCGGTGATCTTCAGCCGGGTGAAGCCAGGTCACTGGCCTGGAACCTTTTAGAACTTGCTTCCTTTTCCTCATTCCAGGAGAATAGAAATCATATGAGATTGCCTGGCAATATACATAGAAATGGCACATTTTGTAAATTTGGGGGGGTTTTTTTTTCACAGCTCCCCTCTAAGTCCTTTTACAATTTCTTAAAACTCAAAAAAAAATTAATCCTGGCATGTGGAAGAGACAATCCTGCAGTGGAGGTACAATAAAAATCCTCACAGGATAATGGGGCCTAAGCAATAAGGTGTGCTCAACAGAACGCATAGTTTTACCCTCAGTTTTGGTTTTTTTTTGCACAAATGTTACTCCCCATGCAGCAAGGATTTTTATACACAAAAGATATGCTTGTAAAACTGTGCATCCTGATTAGCACTCTTTCATGGAAATCCCATGCCAAATGAAGGTATTAACTATTATTACCCCCAGTGCAGAGAGGTACTCTGGCTTAACTCAGGTTTTCTTAGGCCTGGATTCACTAATGCCGCAAGGCTTAGTGAATCTCGGCGCTAACGGGGGGCGGAGGGGGCGAAGCGGGGGACGGTCCTGCGCTAGCCGGCAGCGATCGCACCACCGCGGTGCCGAATAACTACACCATAAAAGGTGTAGTTATTCGGCGCGAAATAGGCAGTGAAAAGGCTCCTTACCTTTTCGCTGTCGGAGCCGTCCTCGCGGAGTCGGTCCCGGTGACGCCCTGACTCCTCCTCTTCTGGGGCTGACTCCGCCCCGATGTAGCTGGCGCAGGCCTGCGCTAAGCTTTCTAGCTATTGCACGCTTGTGCTGGTAGTGTAAGCGTGCCATAGCCTTAGAAAATAAGGCCCTTAGTGCTTTACCCCTGGTCAGAAATGGAGTAAAGTTTCCAGTGCTTGTGTCAGTCTATGAGCAGATGCAGAAATTACAACACTGGGACCTGTAATCAAGATTTATGGACGAAAACATGATTTGCACACACAAAGCATGCAATCTGTGCATAAATATGCTTTATGCACACAAAAAAAATGCTTTCCATGCTCAAGCTAGGAGCACAAACAAAAGATATGTGCCTAATTTGAATTAGGAGTACAAACAAGTTAGGAAATAACAAAAATATGTTCCTAACTATGTGCAGAACACATTTGTTCATGCGTAAATCATACCGTACGCACAGAAAATATGATTCATGCACATAAACTTATTTTATTTAACTATATTTGTTAAATGCTTTTCAAACTTCAATAAATCGCCCAAAGTACAAAATTAAAACAAGTTAATATTCATAACACTAAACAAAACTGAAACATAATTCTACATCATAAAACATCAGCACAGGTGGATCATTAAAATCAATTTCCAGTTATCCTGTTATTTTACTCACCACCCTTCTACACCCCAGAAATCATTAACCAGCCCCGATTGGACTTTAAATTCTTCGCGGCTCCCGGACAGAGCCCTCTTCGGCCGCAGACTCAGCAGGAGGAAGAGAGGCCGGAACGCCGACAGGGCCTGCGCGATCGGCGCCGGAGACCCACCGGGGTAAGGCCTACTACTTCCCTCTTACCCGCGACCGCCTCCAGCGCCGACCACGAGGCACCCCCTGCCTTCTCTCCGCAGACGCTCCACCGCCGTTCTGCTGCTTCCGCTTCTGCTGCCGACAGCCAATCCAGCGCTCCCATCTTCGGCAGCCAACCTGGCGCCTGGACTCCCTCGCCGACAAGCCAATCGGGGAACAGCCCCGATTGGACTTTAAATTCTTCACAGCTCCTAGGCGTCGCACGCCGAGCGTCGCGCACCGAAGGAGCGCGACAAAGGGGCCTGCCCCTTTGAGCGCCCCTTAGAGCAGCCCATTCAGACAGCCCAGAAGATGATTCATGGTCTCCCAAGCTGACGCTGAACATTCGCAGTAAGTTCCAACGCTTCTTGCCACGCACTTGCTGTAAATGACATTAAAGCTCCTCGTATGTCCAACCCTAGCAATGCCTCCCTAAACAGTAATGCTGTGACCTTCCAGGTCAGAAACTCCACCAGCAACCGGTCAGACAACCCCATTCACGCCTACGGAGGACAGAGCACTCTTCCAGCCGAACCAACAAACATACAAACACGGTCAGCATTCATCCAAACCTCTCCTCAATCGGACAGACACCTTCTCTCATCCATTCATCTCAGACTAAACTTCCTCCAGAACTCCACTCATCATGCACACTTACAACATCCCAATCATCCACTACCAAAGGAGAACCCCTTCAGTTAACACCATCAATGTCACACAAAAAAGAATTATCCCTATCATGACATCTCCATTGAACCAACTTCTAGGCCTCACGCTTCTCTCAGTAACCCTCTTCAATGCGCAATCCTTAACTAAGAAGACACACATTCTCAATGATTACCTTTTGGATTCCAACCCAGACATCTGTGCCATCACAGAAACATGGTTAAAAAACTCGGACATCGCCTTAACCAACCAACTACCCATCCAGACCTATGACATCTTCACCTTCCATAGACACAAAAAAAGAGGAGGCGGACTTCTTCTAGCCACCAAGAAAGAACTCAGACTGACCGCACATTCAATCAAGACAGAGTCCAAACTGGAATTGGGCCTAGTCAAGTCAAAACATCTACAAATACTGTTAGTCTACGCTCCTCCAGGAGTTCTAGAAACAGACCCCTCACCCCTCATAGAATCCATTGTGAAACATATCAACTCAGACTTTCCAACAATGATCATGGGGGACTTCAACCTCCATACAAACGCAACACCTCGCTCTGCGAACTGTGAAGCCCTCCTCACCTCCCTTGGAGCTATGGGATTCACTCAGACCATCAACAGCCCCACTCATAAAGCTGGACACACGCTGGACCTAATATTCATCACGCTAATTTCACCAGCACAGTAGAACCCACCTGTACTCCAATCCCCTGGTCAGACCATTTCCTGATAGAATCTTCCTTCTCCACACACAAACAAACACACACCTCCCCACACCTTTCTACCATCCAATTCAGGAAAGCATGTCCAGCTGATACACTCAGCGATCAACTCTCCAATGAACTCCGTAACTTAGACCTAACTAACCCTGACTCAGCCCTATCCTCTTGGCAAAAGATCACAGAACAGTTGCAAATAAATGGTGCCCAATAGTCCTCCAAATCAATCAAACCCAACAAAAAAGGGAAATCAACCCTGGTTCAGCACTGAACTTAAACAGATGAAACAGGACTTACGACAAAAAGAAAATAGATGGCGCAAAACCCCTAACACATCTACCCTTGCAACATACAAGGGATTCTTACATCACTACAGGACTGGCCATTCTACAGCAAAAAAAAAGGAATACTATGCAAACAAAATACACCATTTCCAATATGATGCCCAGGCCCTATTCGCCTATGTAACACAAATCACTAAATCTAACCCCCCACCTATCCCAGACGAACAAGCTCTTTCCAAGGCTAATGAGCTCGCTTTCTTTCTTTCAACAGAAGATCTTAAATAACCCTCGCTCTCCTTCCTCCAAATACTACACCTCCCAAGTCAGGCGAGAATCAACAGTCTCTTACTAGACCCCAAATTTGACAGTTTTGAATCAATCTCCACTAAAGAGATTGAATCCCTTCTAAAAAGACAGAAACCATCTAGCCATCCAGCCGATAACATCCCATCGAGACTCCTGCTTCTCATCCCTGACACGATCTCAGGACCTCTGACCAGCATCATAAACAGCCTTCTAACACAAGGACGCTACCCAGACAGCCTCAAAACCGCCTCACTCAAGCCCCTCCTCAAGAAACACAACTTAGACCCGAATGTACTAGCTAATTTCAGACCCATCTCTAACCTCCCCTTCGTTGCCAAACTAACGGAGAAAACTGGTAAA
This sequence comes from Rhinatrema bivittatum, assembly GCF_901001135.1. Taxonomy (NCBI): domain Eukaryota; kingdom Metazoa; phylum Chordata; class Amphibia; order Gymnophiona; family Rhinatrematidae; genus Rhinatrema; species Rhinatrema bivittatum. Next base: position 44,305,474 of record NC_042622.1, read on the forward strand.
CACCCCAACTTTCTGAATATCTAGAAGACCACAAGATCCTATACCCTTCGCAATATGGTTTCCGTAAATCACGCAACACGGAAAACCCTCCTCATTTCTCTTACAGACCATATATTATGGGATTAGACAAAGGACACTCCTTTTTACTAGTCCTGTTAGACATCTCGGCGGCATTCGACACCGTCAACCACACCATCCTGCTGGATCGCCTAGCAGATATCAGCATCTCCGGATCTGCCCACAACTGGTTCAAGTCCTTCCTCAACAATAGGACTTTCAAAGTCAAAATCAACAATAAAGAGTCACCCCTAACAAAATCAACTCTGGGTGTACCACAAGGCTCCTCCTTATCCCCTACCCTCTTTAATATATACCCTCCTCCCCCTCTGCCAACTGTTAACAGATCTCAACCTAATTCATTATCTGTACGCAGACGACGTGCAGATTCTAATCCCTATAACAGAATCAATATCAAAAGCGCTCACTCACTGGAATAACTGCCTTCTTTCCATCACTAATCTACTCAACAGCTTAAACCTGGTTCTCAACGCCTCCAAGACAGAGCTGCTCCATATCTCCTCAAATGAAAACAATATTGCCCCACCATCACCACACTCTTCTCACATTACCTGCAAGCAGGTTAGAGACCTTGGGGTAATACTAGACAATCGACTAAACCTAAAGAAAATGGTCAACACAACTTCCAAAGACTGTTTCTACAGACTACAGGTTCTAAAACGACTTAAACCACTCTTATTCTTCCATGACTTCAGGACAGTCCTCCAAGCGCTACTATTCGCCAAAATAGACTACTGCAGTGCCCTTTTCCTAGGCCTCCCCAAATCCACTACCAAACCACTGCAGATGATTCAAAACGCGGCAGCGAGATTGCTGACCAGTACCAGCCGCGGCGAACACATCTCACCCATCTCAGGACCTACATTGGTTACCAGTTCATTTCAGAATCTATACAAATCAATCACCTTAATTCATAAAACCATCCATCATCATCTTCAACTCGACCTGGAAATCCCATTCAAACTCCACTCCTCCAATAGACCAACTAGGGATATTATCAAAGGCACTCTGAAATTTCCCCCCACTAAGCCTCACGCCTCTCTACAACCAAAGACAGAGCTTTTTCGATAGCTGGCCCATCTATCTGGAATAGCATCCCATCAAATCTCAGACTGGAGCCCTGCCTTTTAACTTTTAGAAAAAGACTTAAAACCTGGCTCTTTCTCCAAGCCTTCACCGATCCACCAGACATTCACTAGTTTGACCTCACTCTTACCCGACCTGGGCATTTACACTCAAGAATGGACTCTGACTCTTCCAGGTTAAAGCACCTATTAAGCATTTAACCGTACACTCTACGGTAACACTTTATATTTCTCCTGCCTTATCTTCCTTCCAGCTTGTCGCAAGCTTCCAAGTTCTCTTTCCCTGTTGATTGTAACTTTGACTTATTCCCTCCTATTGTTTAGCTCTCGTTTACTTGAATTGTTACTCCAGTTATTCCCTGTTAAATGTAAACCGATCCGATATGGTTATTACTATGAAGGTCGGTATAAAAAAACGGTTAAATAAATAAATAAATAACTTTTTAATTTCCCACAAAACGTCATCAATTCTTTCTCTTTCCTGATTTCAATCTGCACCACATTCCACCATACTGAGACTATTGAAGAAAAAACACAATTCTGTACTCTAATATGAAGGAAAGCCCTTATCTAGGTGGGGATTTGCAACATCATCTGCTGATTAGATCTTAAAAGGGAATTACATCAGCTCCAACCCAATCAGTTAGATAAGTGCTGGGAACAAGCCCCTCGCAAAATATGGAATGCTAAAACCAAACATTTAAATTAACAGCATGTTTTAATTGGCAGCCAATGTAGCCTCTTCAAAAGGGGAGCTGCAGCCATCCTCCTAGATCTCCCACACATAATTCTTGCTGCTATATTCTGTATTACCTGTATTGCTGCATTAGCACCCTCCCAGGTAAGCCCAGATAAAGGGCTTTGCAGTAATCTATCAACGAATAAGACTAATGCAAACACCACTGATCTTAAAACTTAGAATTCCAAAAATGGTTTCAACTGCCTCACCCACTTCAGTCTTAGGTAAGCATTACACACTAGGGATGTGAATCGTTTTAGGACGATTAAAATTATCGTCCGATAATTTTAATATCGTCTTAAACCGTTATGGAACACAATACAATAGAGATTCTAACGATTTATCGTTATAAATCGTTAGAATCGTGAGCTGGCACACTAAAACCCGCTAAAACCCATCCCCCGACCCTTTAAATTAAATCCCCCACCCCCCCGAACCCCCCCCAAATAACTTAAACATTTCCTTGCCAAATCCTACCTCCTTCAATCCCCCACCCTCCCGAACCCCCCCCCCAAATGACTTAAATTACCTGGTGGTCCAGCAGGAGATCGACTGCAGGAGGTCATTCAGCGAGGGGCGCCTCGCTGAATGACCTCCTGCAGTCAATCTCCTGCTGGCGCCATTTTCCGTACGGAAAACGATTCGCGGGCGGGAAATCGCTCCCTGACCCCCGCTGGACCTCCAGGAACTTTTGGCCAGCTTGGGGGGGGCCTCCTGACCCCCACAAGACTTGCCAAAAGTCCAGCGGGGGTCCGGAAGGACCTCCTGCCGTCGAATCCTGTTGGTCTATGGCCGCCGCCATTTTTCGGCGCCATTTTGGAAAATGGCGCCGGCAGAAGACAACAAGATTCAGTAGCAGGAGCCCGTTCCGGACCGCTGCCGTTCCGGACCCCCCAGGTAATTTAAGTCATTTGGGGGGGGGGGGTTCGGGAGGGTGGGGGATTTAATTTAAAGGGTCGGGGGTGGGTTTTAGCGGGTTTTATAACGATTTTAACGATATATCACGATATTTTACCCCCCCAAACGGCAACAATACGATTCTCTCCTCCCCTCCCAGCCGAAATCGATCGTTAAGGACGATCGAGGACACGATTCACATCTCTATTACACACTGCCTGCTGCACCTTGCTTTTCCATAGGTCTAATCTGACTCCTCAAGATTTCACTTCCTCCATCACAATCACCTCCACCTCCTCCAGTGTTTAGCATACATTTATCAACAACAGACCCAATACCTCAGTTTTATTTGAGTTCAAGACCAATTTAGTCAACCAGCGCCAACTGCCTGTAAACAAATCATTCAGATGGCCAATTATCTTCATCTCTATCACATCCTAATGGGGCCATCTCCTAAATGTCATCTGCATATATAAATGGAATGAAGCCAAAGGTATGAATCAACTTCCCTAAAGGAGCTAAATATACATTAACTGTATTTAGAACCCAATACTTCATTTCCCCTTAAAGAGGAACATGACCCTAGAAAATTAACCATGTACAACACCCTTGTAAGAAGAAGTAATCCATCCCAAAAGCTTCCCATCTTTTCCCACTTTCCTTCAACAAACTAACGATATTCCATTGCACTGGATAAATCAAGTAACCCCACCAAGACCATCTGGTCAATACAGGGTCAAATTGCCTGCGATAATGCCATAACTCATGTGTGAGATGTGTATACAAATGTTAAAAATTTAGTCAACTGGGAGGATTTTATGAAAATGAAGGGTGCTTAACATTGCGTGCAATAAGGTAATCCACATTAGGGATGCGAATCGTGTGCCCGATCGTTTTAACGATTGGGTTCAGCTAGAGGGAGAAAAAAAATCTGATCGGTAGAGATGTGAATCTGAATCGGTTCCGATTCCGATTCACATCGCTAATTTTTTTTAGTGAGGCCCAAGCCGATAAAAAAAACCCACCCGACCATTTAAAAGCACCCTCCCGATCCCCCCCAAAATTTTAAAATTATCTGGTGGTCCAGTGGTGGACCCGGGAGCGATCTCCCGTTCTCGGGACGTCAGCTGCCACTCATAAAAATGGCGCCGATGGCCCAATAAAAAAACAAACCACCCGACCCTTAAAAAAAGCGCCCCCTTAGCTTCCCCCACCCTCCCGATCCCCCCAAAAACATTTAAAATTACCTGGTGGTCCAGTGGTGGTCCCGGGAGTGATCTCCTGTTCTCGGGCCGCTGCTGCCACTAATAAACATGGCGCCAATAGCCCTTTGCCCTTACCATGTGACAGGGTATTCCATTCCATTGGCCAGCCCCTGTCACATGGTAGGAGCATTAGATGGCTGGGGCCATCTTTAAAAATGGTGCTGGCCCATTCAGTGCTCCTACCATGTGACATGGGCCGGCCAATGGCACGGACACCCTGTCACATGGTAAGAGCAAAGGGCTATCGGTGCCATGTTTATTAGTGGCAGCAGTGGCCCGAGAACGGGAGATCTCTCCCGGGACCACCACTGGACCACCAGGTAATTTTAAAATGTTT